>NW_015174854.1:137025-165036 GCF_001447785.1 Gekko japonicus
ATATTTATATGGTTTAATTAATGGAATTTGTACAATTTTTCAGTTAACTGAAGAAGTTTAATGAAACGAGTGAATTTATACACAGGATCATTGTGTGATTTTCTTTCCATGTTGATTCTTCTTTCCATGTTGATTCATATTGTAATTATTTTTAAAAATTATATTTGTATATTTTTGTACACTTTAGCATATAAAAATACTTGCACAAAATATAAATTAGTTTAATATAATTTTATTTTATTTAGTGTCTAATTACAGTGCCTTTGTTGTTACTTTGTATTCCTTACACACTGTAATCCTTCTTATGCTGGCTACTTTGTTGCTCTCCTTGGCGGTTCATCCACTATAGTACCTCACCACTTCCACGGACACACCTGAAGTACAGTCCTGAAGTGCATGCTACAAGCATGGACGGCTTCAAAAGGGAATTAGATAAGCATATGGAGCAGAGGTCCATCAGTGGCTATTAGCCACAAGGTATAGATAGGGACTCTGGGGCAAGTGATGCTCTGTCTTCTTGGTGCTTGGTGGGGTCAACAGTGGGAGGTTCTGGCCCCACTGGTGGACCTCCTGATTGCACCTGGGCTTTCACTGTGTGACAGAGTGTTGGACTGGATGGGAATTTGGCCTGATCCAACATTGGCGTCTCTTATGTTCTTATGTTTTTATGTCCTCTTCAAGAAGACAGTGCACCTAGTTGCGCCAAACTGTGTGCTGCCATCTGATTGACTAGATGCATATTGTATTTATTTACTGTTGTTTTAAATTGGGTTTTAATGCTTAATTTATTATTGCTTTAATATTGTTGTCAGTACCTGATGTTGCCTGCCCTGAGCCTGCTTTGCAGGGGAGGGAGGGCTATAAACCTAAGATAATAATTAATTAATTAATTAAGTGACACAGAATTATAATTCATAGCTTAAAATTCACACTTTTTGTAATCAGGTGCATTCTGGAATATAAAGGAAATTACATAAAATAACAGCAGAACATTGTATTTAGGATTAGATTTTTTTTTTTTAAGTTTTGGGCATAAAGATGTGGTGTTGGTAATTTTTTTATGATAGGCGAAATCACTGCTATTTTATTGAAATATTTTGTTTTAGAAGAACAGACATTTAGGAGGTAGGATTTTGCTGTTTCAGTGCAATTGATTTATTTATGGCTTTGTGACAGTAGATAAGAATGGGAACAAAGTTTGAGTCCAGTGGCACCTTTAAGACCAACAAAGTTTTATTCGTATGCATACACTCTTCTTCAGATACAGTGAAACAAAACTTCAACCATTACATATAGTTGGGGGGGTAAGTTGCACGAAGGGCTACTTAGAGTCAAGATGCATAAGTAACTGTGTGATTATAGCTGAGGTTGGATTAAGACTATGATCAGCTAGAATCGCCCAGTTACTTATGCATCTTTAACTAGTCCTTCCTGGCAACTAACCCCCCACTTATATGTAATGGTTGAAAAAGTTTTGTTTCACTATATCTGAAGAAACTGATGAAATCTGAGCTGATGATGATAGCTCTGTAGTGATCAGAAGCAATCCTAAACAGAGTTACAGCCATCTGAGTCAATTGTGTGCTTCGAAAGAAGTAAGTCTTTTTAGGAATGTACATTAACAGTGCAATCCTATGCAGTTACTCCACTCTGACCTTTCAGACTGGAGTAATTCTGCATAGGACCACATTGCAAGTCCCTGGTTCACATGTCACACATCGATGAACTCACTTAAGTGGCCTTGGGCAAGCAACTCTTAGCCCTCCTTCTATGGAGTCTGAACTTAAAATATAAGGATTACTGAGATAATGCATACCGATATATGTTTCCCAAGTATAGCTCCCATCTGTGGATAGCTAAATCTGCAAATCGAGACCACGCTTTCCCCAAACAGATTTTTCGGCAAAGTTGGGGGACCCCTAGGTTTGCAGAAAAATCTGAAAAGCTAAAAAAAAATTCATTGAAGGTTTTAAATTCTCCCCAAATTAAATAAACTTATAGTTGGGAAACTGGAGAGGGGTCAGGGGCAGAGCCCTGGAGCCTGACAGCAGCTGTGGCAGACCCCAGCCACAGCAGACACCAGGAGTTTCTCCAGGCCTGACCACAGTGGATGCCAGGAGCAGATCCCAGACACTGCTGCCAGGCTCCAGGGTGAGTCACCCTGATGGTGATGGGGAGGGGAGGTGGTCCCTCTGTGAGTTTTGCGGGGGGCCCACTCATCTGTATACTAATAGTGAAGTCAGCCAAATATGAGGATACTTAAATCCAGTGAATGGAGCTGTGTGTGGGCAAGACTGATCTTTCTACAAACTTAAACAATGCCCTAGGTTTGCAGAAAACCGGAAAAAACAATACTTGGGAGGTTTTTTAAAAAAACCAAATAATAAAAGGAGAACCTGTATGTAAGAAACAGAAGGCCTCAGTGGCTGTTGCTAGGTGACCACAGCTTTCCAGGCTGGGTTTCTGTGGGTAAAAAGGCAGGGGGAGAGGGCAGGTCCTTCCAGGGCTGTTTTGGCCTTTGAGGGTAAGCTCATTGGGGATAGGCCTGACTAGGGTAGCCAGCTCCAGGTTGGGAAATCCCTGGAGATTTTGGGGTGGAGTCTGGGGAGGGGTGGGGCCTCAGCCAGATATAATGCCATAGAGTTTACACTCCAAAACAGTCATTTTCTTCAGGGAGACAGATCTCTGTCATCTGGACATCAGTTGTAGTTCCAGGAGATCTCCAGGCTGCATCTCAAGACTGGCACTCTGGGCCTGGCACCAACCACTGGGTGACTTGATACCGCCTGATCTACATGACTCAACTAGGCCTAGCTGCTTGCTGTTGTTCAACAGCAGCTACCCTATGAAAGCCTGTGTGATGTAGCAGTTTGAGCTTCAGAGTAGGGTCTGGGAGACCCAGGTTCTAATTCCCATCTTTCTGTGGAAGATCCCTGGGTGATTTTGGGCCAGTCGCATACTTTCAGCCTAACCTACCTCTCAGGGCTGTTGTGAGGATAAAAAGGAGGAGAGGAGAATAATGTAAGGTGCTTTGGTCCCACTGTGGAGAAAGGTGGAAGATAAATGAAGTAAATAAATAATAAATATAGCTGATAATGAGTAGCAGATAACAGGTAGGTTGGTGAATGGCTGAGAAATAAAGAATGAGACAGAGAATAGGGAGAGGATGTGTAAGAAGTGAAAGGGGAAATAATGTGGGGAGGGGGGGGATAAGGGGAACATGAGGTGCCCCCCACAAGTCCTTGAAGACTCCCTACCATGTAAGTGGGCCTGGCCCAGTGGCTGGCACTGCAAAACTGGGCCATAGTTTTTCTAGGTAGAGGCAGCATGGGGGGAATTGAAGGGAGGGCAGATAAAGGTAGGTTGGCAGTTGAATGGGAAAGAGAAGGAAGCAGGAAAGGGGGCTTTCATGGAAGGAAAAGAGGAAAATAAGGGGAGGGGGAAATGATGCCTCCCTCAACTGCTTGCAGGTTCCCACTTGTGAATAATAATGCTAAACATTATTAGATGGTAATAATCCTATTCTGTTGACTGCATTTGGAGTAGACATGGGCACATGGTGATTTAAGGAGATTCAGTATCACCAAGTTTATTGTAAATATCTGGCCTAGCTCAGTATTGTTGGTGTTGACTGTAACTCAGTTAAAAGAGGGCTGCATACAATGTAAGATTAAATATTGCTCAAGCCTGACCTCTGAGAGTGTGTACTCTGCCCCAGGTGGATGGAAAACAATGATGTCCTGATAGCAAAGCACAGTCTCCTTCATGGGTTGCCTAACAGTTTTCTGTTTCTTCCTGCTTTTCCTCAGACTTGAATAATCTGGCTTCCACAGCTCAGGTTCTAGTCATTGGAGCAACCAACCGACCAGACTCACTGGACCCAGCCCTGAGACGTGCAGGAAGATTTGATCGTGAAATTTGCTTGGGCATTCCAGATGAAACTGCCAGAGAAAAGTACATCAACCTTGTTTGAAATTTTGCTTTAAGAGATGCTAAGAGATGAATGGTACTTCTCTTTGGCATTTGACAGGCAGAGTCACTGTCCAAGTTATAGACTGTAAAGGTACAGGAGTTCTCTTGATGGCCAGCTTTGACAACCATACTTGAAACAATTAGTAGATAAATATTGGCGAATAATACTGACTGAATAAAAGGGTTTGCTATCTGTATTTGAAAGCTTAAGACTCTTCCATGTCATATTTTCTCATGGATTTATTTATTTATCCATACTTTTTTTGCTCTCCTATGATAACCGACATGGTAGAACTTTAGGCAGCATGATGTAAGTGTGCATATTCAACTGTAAGTTCCTCTTTACATCCTAACTCTGCTGGCCACAAGGGTAACGTGACACCTGTGTTACGTACCCTAAGATCTCTTTCTAAGCAGTGCTGATGTAATGGACCTTTCCTACCTCTTCCTTCCTGTCTGTGCTCCCTAAAATCCTGCTCCAGGGGGTTGGTGGATCCTCAGAAAGAGTGTAGGGTTTTTATTTAAAACATTTCTGTGCTGCCTTTCCATCCAAATGGGGTTCCCAAGGGTTCCTGCAGGAGAGTAAGGAATCAGTAGGAAACTAGTGACTGTGTGAGCCTTAGAATCCAATCCTTTGTGTTTAGGTATCACGTTATCCCCCCCATCCTGGATGACTACAAGATAAGATATTTCCAGAGCAGCATGAGAAGAAGTCACAAAGGGTAGAAGCAGTAGAACAGGAAATGTCACAGTAGAAAAATTAAAACCAGAGGACATAAAATAGTACTGTGTGAGCCATAGAATTAGCAGAGTAATCCCTGACTGCATCAGGTTTCCAACGGATGTTTGATTTTGTTAGTATTGCAGTTTGATGTCTGGAATCATGGACATAGCATTTTGCATATGGCAAGGGGAAAAGTCATAGGGCTGGATCCAAACTATATACCACGATGGAAGTACTCCTATGCGGTGAACAGCAAGGTCATCTTTGGATCTAACCAATTATTGGGATATTTGGCTGGGATCAATTTGATGAAATACATGCTTCCAGATTTTCCCTCCTTGCTTGGTTTACTTATGCAAATGAAAGATCATTTATCCTTCTCTATGCCATGGAAACGTCTTCGGACAGTGCTGGCTCTTTGGCTTGGAAACGGAGATGAGCACCGCCCCCTAGAGCCAGATTCGACTAGCTTTCGAGCAAAGGAAACCCTTACCTTTATATAATAAATTATTGTCTTGGCCAAGCATTTTTAAATAAAATTGAGAATATTTTTATTAATTTACTTTAGAATTGTTCAATTGTCTCTGCTTAAATTGTGGACCCACAAAGTTTGTCTTAATGATTTAATTTAAAATATCATATATATAAAGGCATGAATAGCAATACATAAATATCAAAATCATTGCCTGCTGAGATACTAACAGCCCTCTGTTGAGTTCCCTAAAATCCTGTTCCTGTGCATTGGTGTGTACATCTGCAAAATTGGCTATGGAGTCATGACCATTCCTTATATTTGGCAGAAATTGTCTTGGCATGCTAGTCTTCTGGTTGATACTCTCTGAATTGTAGTTTAGTATTCAATCCTATGCAGCCATTTTTCAAAAGCTTTGAGAAGATGGGTTAAATATGTAAACAGTGGGGAAGGAATTAATGGAGGCTAAATATTTATTTATACCCACTCTCCAGTTTGATGTGTGGAAGGTGTCTAACAGCCAAAGTAGATTACAGATTACACCAACTAAAAACATACCAAAATACAGCAAAGCCAAAACCATGGCATAGCTGCTCAGCAAAATAAGCAAGCACATAGGAACACAGGTCAGCACAAAAAGCAAAAAGTGGCAGCAAATAAATTTGAGGACCACAAAAGGCATCCTAAAGAACATGTTCATAATAACCTAGCACCTAAACACTAGCAGCAAGGCTAGTGTTTCATAGTCTCAGCACCACTGTGATGTGAGAGTTCACAAGGAGGGCTTCTGAAGAAGATTTTAATATGTAGGTGGGTTCACTTGCTAGTATAAGGTTGTTTTGGAGTATTCTGGACTTTAGGACTTTAAAGGTTAAAATCAGCTTCTCATATTGGCACATAAACATAATATGATCCCTTAAAATTACAGCTGCTGCTTCTACCATTTTCTGTTCAACAGAATTTTGAAGACGTTGTGTCGGAAGCTTAGACTCCCAGAATCGTTTGACTTCCATCACTTGGCTCGTATGACTCCAGGCTATGTTGGTGCTGATCTCATGGCACTTTGCCGTGAAGCAGCGATGTCCGCTGTGAATGGGGTCCTTGTTAAATTGGAAGAGGAAGAATCTGAAGCCCTGAGTAGTGAAGAAAAAGCACCTGGACAAGCCATAGAGAAGAAACTAGATGGGCTTGTAAAGGAAGAGACTGAAATGCCAGAGCTTCCCACTAAAGTATGTAGTTCTTTGTGTCTTGTACACTGTAAGTCTCCATGTTTTACAGTGTGTGTATATATGACTGGAAATGTTTACGCTCAAATCAGAGCCAAATCATATTGCCTTATACTAAATCAGGTCATTGGCACATCTATCTCAGTGCTGTCTGTATGGAGTGGTAATGGTTCTCTGGGGGGTCACAGGCCAAGCGAAGTCTTTCCCAACACCTTCTACTTGAGATCCTTTAGCTGGGTCAGGCCTGGGACCTGCTCTAGCACAATCAGTTCTAATTTTATACAAAGCTGCTTTAGAAGATACTGGGAAGATTCATAAGAAGGCATGTGTGTGTTTTTTTACTTCCGTAGAGTAATTTTTCATAATTGGTACTGGATTTCTTGATTTATGCTACTTACCTCATTGGTTTCAGTATGCATGTTATGTCTGTTTGTGTGATGCATTTTTATCCCACTGTTCCTTCAAGGAGCTCATGGTATTGTGCATGATTTTTGGTCCATCTGTGTAATCCTCACAGCAACCCCATGAGGCAGGTTAGGCTATCCGATAATTGTCAAACAGGATTTGATCCTGGGCCTCCCTGCTCCTAGTCCAGCAATCTACCGCTTCTTCTGATGTGTTAAGTAATCTGCCACTACTGGCTCTCTGTGCAGCATATATGACAGAAATATAAGGCAGAGATGTTCCGCCAGGCTTTCGGTTGAAGACATCAGTGGTTTACATCATAGTTGGCACCCTCCTCTTTCTTCCACCTTTACTGCTTCAGACTCCTCCTTAACCTGTTTATGAGACAGAAGAACAGCCCAGAGCAGGTTTTAGATTAAATTATAAATTAAATACACTTAGATTAAATTATAGACTGAAGATTGTGAAATTCGGAATGAATTGATTTGTTGATTTTAAACTGTATCTTTGTATGTTTTGATCGTAAATCACTCAGAGCTCTGTGTACTCAGGGATGGGGCAATTCAGAAATTTAATTAAGAATAATTAATAATAATAATAATAATAATAATAATAATAGGGTTGTCATATTAAGACAGCACAAGCCCCATTGAAATAAAACCACCAAGCAGACTACTTCTGTAAATCTCTCTGAAATTTAAAGGAACTGTGCAAGAGCACTATGGTTGCCTAGCTCCCATTCATTTCAGTAGTGTTTCTGCAGGATTATTTCTCATGGACTGTGCCCCAAATCTTCAGACTTGTCTTAGATGTGTTGGTCCCACAGAGCAAGAAAGGTTTATAATGTTTAAGCTGCAGAACTATGGCAACACACTATCCATATGCCAACTCATGGTCTTTAGCCAACTGTATCTGCAGATTTTTCAGTTACCAAAACAGGAGGGTTGAGTTGAGCAGGCAACTAATTATTCATCTAGATACAATCTCATGACAGCAGTGTTGGTATTTGAGTTTAGGCTGTTTCTCTCCACCCGTCATAGCTACGTAGTTGCTCAAAGGGAGGCAGGACTCTATATCTCATTATTTGTGTATAGTTATTCCTTGTTTATGGGAGAGATCATCAGTCATTTCTGTGGCATTACTGCAGGCCTTCTAATTCCATCCGGACTGTTTTGAAAACATAAATATTGGTAGTGGCATACCCTCCTTGGGGGAGGGGGAATGGAGGAATTCTTTGTTTTTTAAATGGTGTTTGTTTCTATTTCAATTTAACATCAACAGTGGATGTGAGTTAAAAAACTTTCTGCAGTCAAGGCTTCATTTGCTAATATGGAGACTTTGTTCAAAGATTCCAGATCTTTTTTTCAGTCACCGTAAGCAATGCTCTGCTGAGAATTTCAGGTGGGATTTTCCTGCTAAAGTTTTAATACTAATATGCATTATATTAATTCACCTAGTACTCTTATTGATGATCAGTTTGAGGTGGCTGTTTACTCTTGGCGTTTTAGTTCAATGCTATCTGTAGGCAACTGATGTAGAGAGCTCCTGATTCTTTCACTCTCGTCGTGCAACATCATTTCACTGGGTGGCTAGTGGCATTGTACCAGTGGCTGTTAGCACTTAAGGGGTAGTTAAAATTTCAGTGCTTACCTCCCATTCTGCAGGATTGCTGAAGAACTATGATGTTTTTTCAGAGACTGTAAGCACACAGAAGCTCTTAATTAGCACACAAAAGCTCTTAATTAGCATACAGTGCTCTTTGGTCAAATTAAGGATGTAAAATTTCCTTGTGCCACTCCTAAATTATTTTATTCCTGCAGAGTTGGCCAGCCTCATAGTTTCTGTCTTTTGAGGATGCTGGGAATGGCCATCCCCAAATCTCCTTTAGAGACGCCGCCTTAATTTTTCTCCCAGTTTCCAGATTTATCCCAAATAAAGACAAATGTTTGAAAGTAGATGATTTTCTGAATGAGATTCCATCTAAAGATTTTCCCACTTCATCTAGAGATCTTACCTAACCTGTTTCTGAATCTTAGTTCCTGTGTCTAAAGTGTAAACTGATGGTGCCTTTTGGACAGGTTCAGCCTTGATGAAACACTCTGAAATGGAAGGAGCATCTAATGGGTTGAATCTAATGGGTTTGGCACTTCTAAATATTTCTCTTATCTCCAACGGAAGTTGCATTTTCCCAGGAATACTGCATTGGTGCGCAGGGTGCAAAGCCTACAGTGATCCTCCTGAGTAATAAGACTGGCTGAGAATAGTGCAAGCTGAAGCACTCTGCCCTTATGATTTCTTAGTGCTGAAATAGAACTTAAGTAGGAGTTTGAAGTAATCCTAAATCATGACTGTTGGAGTAAATAGACAAAATGAGGGCCTTGTTCCTTTGGAGGGGTGCATTTATAAGGAAATGAAATGTTTAAGCTCAAGCCCATCTCTACCATGCATTTCTGTTGCTTTAAGCTCCTACTTGCCCATCCTGCTTCTTGGGAGTGAAGAAGATAATTGATGGTGATAATAAATCAGGATGCATATTACATTCCGTAGCAAGAATTAGTAGAACAAAAGTGTGAGCAGTGGTGCAGCAAGAAAAAACACTTTTTTAAAAAAAAAGAAAGAAAAAGAAAACTGACTTGAAAGGGCCATGCAGAAGTGAATCTGAAGTGAATGTCTGAAATACCCTTGCTGCAAGACAGAATCAAATGCAAGGGGATAAATGGCTTCTTTAAATATTGCATCTTTCTGCCTTTGAAAAGGCACATTGGGAATCTGAGCAGACAAAGCCAAAAATTGACTAGGAGGGCAGTTCAAGAGACGCACATCAGTATTTGACACTGCTCAAGTCTCTGTCATCCAAAACCAGTTCCAAGTTGCTGTGGATCATATCTGGGACATTGTCCTTGGACTCCTGTCTTCCAGTACTGTTGATCCACATGTCAAACTTTTTTTTTCCTTTTACCTGACCATTTCCTCTGTTGTCTCCCTCCCATCTCTTGTCTGTTGACTTTAGGATGAATTGAAAAGACTGCTTTGGTTGCTAAAGAATCCAGACCCCCTGGGGGAGGCTCAGCTGCAAAAACTCTGCATTGAGATGAATGATTTCATTGTTGCGCTGTCTTCTGTGCAGCCCTCTGCCAAGAGAGAAGGCTTTGTCACAGTCCCTGATGTGACGTGGGCAGATATCGGAGCCCTGGAGGATATTCGGGAGGAGCTCACCATGGCAATACTGGTAGGGGTGGACATTTTTTTACAAAATCCTGCTGAGGCATGCAAGGCTTGGATATCTTTTGTCAACTGTACAGCAAGGGAAATGTATACACAAGGCATCATTATGTGCTGTTTGCATGACATTTTGTGAAAAGAAATAAGCAGCACTCCTTGGTAATTTAGTCCATGAAATGTGCAGCAAATTGAAATGTTTCAGTAATTTCCCCTTTGAAATGGAGGCATATCAACTGAATCGTAGCTTTATAGTGAATTAGCCAAAGGCCTTCTTTTGGTCAAGCCTGCATGTAACTTGAGAAATACCAGGGTATAGTTAAAAAAAAAAGTAGCACATAAAAGGCGACGGTGCATATATTTCTAGGTAACTGATTCTGTGCAATAATTAGAAAGCTGTCACAGAAAACCAGTGCCATGAGGAGCAATTACAAGTGGTGGGGAAAGCAAAGGAACCTCTGGGAAAGAATCTCTAAGATTCTTTTGTCTTGAGTTCTGATTTAATACACAAATTGAATCCCTGTCTCCATAGATCTGATGCTGAAAATAACATTGATAACATGCAACCCGTGATTTGTAGCTTGGGAGCCAGCCTCATGGTTGCATGCTTCCCCCCCCCCCCATTCACAGTGAATTCTCAGTTCCCTTCCCCTTCCAGTGTTAGCCCTAGTTAAGAATCACATGTGAAGCAATCCTAGGAACAATTCCCTTCTGAACCAGAATTTGAAGCCATAGTTCGAAGTTGGCTTGCAAATCATGGTTATGAGGGAATCTGGCTCGTGGCAGTCAGTGTTGGTATTGGGATATATCTGACTCTAAATCATGATTAATTTAAAACCAGAACAAAAGAGTAAAGGGGTAGGAGCCTGCGTCTTCAAGGTTGTCTTCTGATTTACAAACCATGGGTGGCAGGAGCCAGCATTACTTCTATAGCATAGTTACAAATGATTTATTATGAATATGAATACTTCTAATTTAACTTCTGCAAACATGGGAAAGACCAAGCTACTCTGGCATTGGGGACTGAGATACCATTATGTGTGTTAAAGATTAAGATAAAATACACTACCTGGGATTTGTGGGGCAATTTTGTTACATAAGAACTATTGCATATTAAAGTGTATGAGGTTGTTTCAGTGTAACAATGATAACCAGAGCAAGATTAACTGTATGTATGGAAAACAGGACGGAGCATGCAAGATTCTTTACAAATTAGCCTGTTACCGTGACGGTCAATGTTCTCGATAGATGCGTGTGTGATGTTATCATCATCCTTTTTCTCATACTCTGGTGACTTGTTGCCTAGTTTTTGGAAGGGTTTTGTTTTAAAAACACACAAACCAGAAGCTTTGTCTAAAAGTTTCTATATATTTGAGACATGAGCTCCAGTACTTAAGGGCCACAAATTTGTCTACTGTATCTGAAAGCTTGGAGCTGCGGTGGCTCAAGTGGTTAAGACGCTGAACTGCAGGCTGTGGAAGGTCGGTAGTTCAGCAGTTCGAGACCCGAGTGTGCCGCATGACGGCGTGAGCTCCCGTCTCTGGCCCCAGCTCCTGCCAACCTAGCAGTTTGAAAGCAAGAAATGGCAAGTAGATAAATAGATACCACTTCAGTGGGAAGGTAACAACGTTCCGTGCGCCTCGGTGTTTAGTCATGCCGGCCACATGACCACGGAAACGTCTTCGGACAGCGCTGGCTCTTCGGCTTTGAAACGGAGATGAGCACCGCAACCCTAGAGTCGGATTCGACTGGCTTTCGAGCAAGGGAGACCTTTTCCTTTCTCTGAAAGCTTATACCCTGAAACTCTTGTTGGTTTCTAAGGTGTTACTTAACTCCAGTCTAACTGTTCTACTGCAAACCAACATGGCTACCCTCTGAATCTAGATTTATCTTTGAACTGATTACCAGTTTGGAGCCCTGTATCTTTCAACACTTTCTGCAACTGCTGTTCACAACAAGGCAGATTCCGGTGGGGTGCATGTTCTCACAAGCCAGTTTTTCTGTTTGTTTCAGTTGGAGCAGAAAGACTGAGGTTACTCTAGCAGAATCATTCCACCAGCACACATACACCTCATATAGCATGGACCACTAGCTTGTCATACAGTTTCCTTTTCCTTCCTTAGTATGTAGAAGTATACATTTTTTTATAGAACCCTAGGAAGAGCCCTTTTAGAGGCCCACCTCATTGGGAGAGATTGAAGACCCCTTTGGCTTCAGGAGTGACTTCCAAAGGCAAACACTTCAGTGGGAGGAAATGTTACTTTACACTGCTCTCTCAGAAAAGCCACTGCTTCCAAGGCTTTTCTCTGAAGCTCCCTCCTTCCTTGGCTAGCTTGACAAATGGCATTTTACAGCTATTCACACCACCATGAAATCAGGAGACCCGCTCAGGCCTCCAGGGGTCCTAGCCTTCTCCTTTCCTGCCATCTCTGTGGTAGTCATGTTCTTCTGGCCTCATGGCCAGTCATCTGGTACCCCACATGCAGCTGTACTTGTTGGCTGCTCTTCTCATGTTGGTTGAGTGTGTTGAGTCCCAGTGGGAGAATGGCAGGGGTGGGCTTCTCCAAAGTTTTTTGTAGAAGCATGCAAGAAAAAAAAATCATTATTTTTGAGATCTGGGAATAGCAGCCCCTAAAAATATTGGTAGATACCAAATTTCCCAAGTACCGATACTCATATAGTATTCAGACTCGGGAAATAGTTGGTATTTCTGAAGGAATTCAGGTCTACTATACCCATGGGGAGGGAAGGAAGAGCAAGAAGGCATGTTTAAATGCCTCCCCTTTCCTTCCCCAGCCTCCCTGCCATAGCAGGGGGACTGGGGAAGGAAAGAAACACCAAGAAGGCATTTAAACATACCTTCCCTTTCCTTCCAGCCACAAAACTGGTCAGTTTCACTCCCCTCTGCTTCCAAGTGGAGGGGAGTGAAACTGACCAGTTTAATGGCTGGAAGGCATTTCTGTTGAACAGCAAAGCCAGTGGGCTAGCCTGCTGTCAGGTTGAAATGCCTTCCAGGCATTTAACCCCTCTGTTTCACTGCCTCTACTTTTAAGCGGGGGGGGCAGTGAAAGGAAGGAGTGAAATGGCTCCCTGCCAGTTCAGCCTGACAGCGAGCAGGCCTGCTGTCCCACTGTTAGGCTGAAATGCTTGCCAACCCTGAAACTGACCAGTTTAATGGCTGGAAGTAAAGGGGAATAATTTAAAAAGAACAGCAGACCTGCAGTTCCACCTGTCAGTTGTTAGGTTTAAATGGCTGGCAGCTCAGTTTCACCATAGCTTAATGAACCCGAATAAAAACCGAATAAAATCTGCTTTTTGGGGGCTGAGCCATATGATACCCCCAAAATTCCAATTTTTTGGCTCGGTTTATGCCAAATGCACGCCCCTAGTTTTTTGCTTTCATGTGATCTTTCCCTTGAGAATCATTATGGCCTCCCTTTTAAGTCTTGAGTCTTTCCTTTACTTTTAGTGTTTGTCATGTGCCTCTGAATGCAGTGAGTGCTACAGCCAGAATTGTGTTTTATTTCCATTTAACAGCTGAATCAGGATCTCTTCTTCTTTTTAGTTGAGGGCAACTTACTTTGATCAGTTCATAATTCTTCATCTTTACCATATTTTTACATACAAAACTTTTAGCTAGTAACTGATTCTGTTACAGGCGCCTGTGCGGAATCCTGAGCAATTCAAAGCCTTGGGCCTGACAGCACCAGCCGGTGTGCTACTTGCTGGGCCTCCCGGTTGTGGCAAAACACTACTTGCAAAGGTAATTCACTACACAGGATCTCTGTATGTGGTGGGGTGTAGCAAGAAAACTAAACCAATGATTGCTGAGTTACAGCTTGGTTGTACTAGGAGTGTATTGATTTTGAGCATATGTCTCATCTTTCCAACATCTACTGTGCTGTAGACATAAAACAATTGGGGTGGCACAGTGTTTCTATTCTGTAAATTGTTTTCAGTTGAAGAGGAAATAATTTTGCATTGTGTTTCTTTTTCTGTGTGACTAATGAAATTGCAAGGCGCAAACTTATGAGTTGTACAGGACTTATCTTTGTGCTAGATATTGGGAGAGTAGGTGGGGAACAATGCTCCCTCCAAGCTGTGGAGTCTGGTGAGCAAAAATTATCTTTGTGAGCTACTGGCATTAGAGTTGTGAGCGATCAATTTGGCTACTGCATAAATCAGTTAGCTCTGGAGCCATCCTTCCTGAGCTAAGACAAAAATGTGTGACCTGGAGGCTAAAAAATTGTGAGCTAGCTCACACTAACTCAACTTTGAGGGAACACTGGTGGGGAAGGTAGAGTTAAAAAAATAAAGCACATTTGTGATGCCTGACAGTTTTAGCCAGCTGTGTCTGCGTGGCCATAAAATGGAAGCACATGCAGATCCTAAAACAATTTATTTTTTCAGCATGGAGCTTGAAATGTAAGACACTGCATTTTAAAAAGCTAAGCTGCCTTGTAATGTGTCAGACCCATCTAGCTGAGTAGTACTTACTCTTGCTGGCAGTAGCTTTCCGGAATCTTCAAGCAGCGGTACAGTCTTCCCAGCTGAGATCTTTCCAATTGGTGATACCATAGACTGGAACTTTCTTAGGAACTTTCCTTAGGGGAGGGGCCTTGGCTTCTGCTGTAGAACAGCTGCTTGGCATACAGAAGGTCCTAGGTTCAATTCCTGGCATCTCCAGTTAAGGACCATGCAGGAGGTGATGGGAAAGACTTCCTCCTAAGACCATGGAGAGCCGTCACCAGTCTGAGTAGACAATACTGACCTTGATGAACCAAGGGTCTGATTCAGTATAAAGTGGCTTCATATGACTTGCTGCATGTAAAGCATGTACTCTGCTAAGCCACCACCCTTATCTATATATATAATTATTGTGTTTTGGGGTGGCACTTTGCAGCTCTCCCATTGGCTGTGCAATGCACTCCCTCAGCCATTGGCCTGTCAGCAGCCACTCAAGAGTACTCACGGTCCAAGGAGAGATCCTATCCTGAGCCCACAACCTCCAGAGGTAGAGAGTATTGTGCGTAGGGAAAGAGGATTGCATTTAACCTTTGTTGATTTATGCCCTGTTGGTTCATAGTGTGTGCTTACTCCTACAGTTGTGCCTTATTCATTTAGTGTGTGTGTTCTCCGTAATTGTGTAAATAGTTAAATAAATTCTTTTATTTGGGCTACTAATCTGTGTTGTGCTGTGACCATCTCCCCCGCTCTGCACAATAACAAAGGGAGGGGGTAGCCCAAGGAAATAAGGAAAGGCCAGACTCTTGGGTTGCCAACTTTCCAGGGATCCCCAAAGATTGGGGATTCCGTCTCCAAGTAGGGAGATTCAGCCAGAGAGGTCTCACTGTCCCTCTAAAAAGGCAGTGACAATTCAGTGAGTGGTGGCAGCGAACTTAAGGAGTGAGATACGCCCACGGGACGAGGGTGGGAGGCGATCAGCTGAGTTGTAAACTGGAGTCCCTTTCACCACAGTAGGCAACCAAGCTTGGTTCAGACAAAGGAAGGAAACCCTTTGCAGGCCTTTGTGAGGAACTCATTGGGGCCAGTCCTAACTACAGTTGGCAGCTCCAAGTAGGGAGATTTCTGGAGATTTTCTAGTAGTCTATGGAAGCTATGGTTTGGGGAGGGGAGAGGCCTCAGCTGAACAGAATGCCATAAAGCCCACCTTCTAAAGCACATTTTCTCGGGGGGGGGGGGATCTGTTTTCTGGGGTTCAGTTGTGATACCTGGTGATCTTCAGGCTCCATCTGGAGGTTGGCTACCCTAAGCGTAGCAGTCAGTGCTTCAGAGCAGGGTCTGCTAGATCCAGGTTCTTGCTGTAGAAGCTGAGGGGGAGATTTTGGACCAGTCACAGACTTTAAGCCTAACCTACCTCACAGGGTTGTTGTGCAAGTCAAAAGGGGGAGAGGAGAACGATGTAAGCTGCTTTGGTACCCATTGCAGAGAAAGACTACTTTCCCCCCTGGGAAACCATTGTTGCCAATCTCCAGGTGAGGGCTGGAGATCACTCAGAATTACAACTGCTCTCCAGATGGCGGAGATCAGTTCCCCTGGAGAAAATGGTGGACTCTGTGTCCTTATACCCTGCTGAGATCCCCCCCCCCCATGATAGCCAATGTGACGTGGCAGTCAGGGCTTCAGAGCACAGTAGAGGCTGCAGGTGGGGGGGATGGAAAGCTGAAGGGTGAGGGGGAAATAAAGGTAGGTTGATGCTTGGCTGGAAAGGAGATAGGGTTGCTAACTCCAGGTGGGAAATTACTGGAGATTTGAGGGATTGAACCTGGAGAGAGTGAGGTTTGAGGAGAGGTGGGACCTCAGATCGGTACGATGCCATAGACTCCACCCTCCCAACCACCCATTCCCTTCTGGGGAACCATTGTTGCCAATCTCCCAGTGAGGGGTAGAGAGCACTCAGAACTACAACTGATCCCCAAGAGGGAGGGCAGACGTCAGCTGCAGTCAGAGGGGCAGGTAACAGTAGGTTGATGGTTAGCTGGGAAGGGGATGCGGTTGCCAACTCCAGGTTGGGAAATTCCTGGGGATTTCAGGGGTGGAGCCTAGAGAGGGTGGGGTTTGAGGAGGTCGCCACAGCAAATTGACGCTGAGTGCCCAAGGCCTTGGCACTCTCCCAGAGCCTCTTTCTAGAGCTCGTTGTATTTATTTCCACAACAAGCCTTATTCCTAGTTATTTATAAACAAATTACTACTTATAAGTAGCGATCCAACTGGAAAATCAGGTATCTCTTCTGTTTGTGTTCAAGAATGTGTGAGAATGTTATAATTAAATAGATTTTCAGGTGATAGAGGACTAGTATATGAATGAAACAGGTTCTTATCTTTCTTGTAGGCTGTGGCAAATGAATCTGGGCTAAATTTCATTTCTGTGAAAGGTCCTGAACTGCTGAATATGGTGAGTTTTGGTTGTAGCACTGGTTTGCCAGTCTGGGTTTGGGGGTATATAAAAGTTTTAGGGGTCAATTCAAAGTGGATAATGCACAAATAAATTTACATTTCATATAGACACTTTCTGAAAAACATCAATAGACCAGACTTGTGTGAAATGGAAATGACAAATGGGAATTTAATAATTCAGTACGAGCCCAATTCTGAATAAAACAAACTAGAAAATTCTGGGAGGTATGTACTCTTGACTGAGTGATTTCCAGGGCTTTTTTGGTGCCTTTACAGAACAGTGCAGCATACCAGAACCTCTGGATGGATGGCCCCTTTGCAAAGAGGCCAGTAGAGAAGGCAGTAAGTGGGACTGCAGAGAGGGTAGCAGGGCAGATATCATCAGCTGTGACAGAATATATCAGCTGCTGTGTTGCCTTCTCTGTAGGCCTCCATCATGAATATCAGCACCTTTCGTTCATTCTTTCTTTACAGAAAAAGAACTGGTTATTTCCATTTGTTTACTAATGTAGGGATTTATTGGAAGGAACTCCCCCCCCCAATTAATTATTACTTTGGACACAATTCAGCTAAAGCGAAACCCTTTGAACTCCAGTAAGTTTCAATAGGAAGGGCAATAAGTGTTTAACTTTCTGCCATTGAAGTCAGTGAAGCTTAATGGTAGATCCTGATCTAAAGATCTGTTGAAATAGCGGTGTTTCGTGGACTTTTACTGTTGACTTTTTCTTCCTTGTTTCAGTATGTGGGGGAAAGTGAGCGTGCTGTACGTCAGGTTTTCCAGCGTGCAAGGAATTCTGCTCCTTGCGTTATATTCTTTGATGAAGTTGATGCCTTGTGTCCTCGGAGATCAGACCATGAGGTGAGCCTAAACACATATCCATGAGAAACTATCCTGTGCTACACACTATTCCATGTCACTCCTTTGTGTCCGTAGGATATATTTCCAGCATTTCTCAAACTGGGGTCCAGTGATCCCTCAGGGGTCTATCAAGGTACTCAAAAGGATCTGGGAATCCTTTGTAAGGACATAGGACAAGTTCTCATGCTGCCTGACTAACATAAAGAGCCTTCTATTTTCTGTGATGGGGCAGGTGCTTTGCATCTTAGTGGAAACAGACAGAATTAATTTCTCCCTCTTTCCAAGGGCAGGAACTGTACTACCTTTTGAAACCTGACCTTGCAGGCCAGGGGTCTCAAATCCTTTTGAGCCTGCAGGAATCTTTGGAATTTTGGCTGCCAGAGGAGGCAGAGCTAAATGCAATACCTCCCTCCTTACTTTGTGAAAGAATGGCATGGCAGCTATGCTGAACAAGAAGTTGCCTTATTCAGGCTTTGACCATTGGCCTGTCAAAGTCTGTACTTTGAATGGAAGCATGGTCCTGCTGCTGGGAAGACAAGCAAGCCTGGAGAAGGAGGGATAGGCTTCTACTCCTGAACAATTATCTCCCCTCATGCAGCAGCCCAGATTCTTCTCTGCTGTGCAAAAGAAGTTCATGGGAATAGTTGGTCAGAGCACAAACTCCATGCAGTCGTTCTCGACCCCCGTGTGCCCCATTTTATTCCATGATGAGCACATGAAGCAGCCTTATATCATTGGCCTATCAGAGCCAGAATTGGCTCTACTCTGGATGACAAAATTCTTGGTGATACTCTGTTAGCAAGAGACGGGTCATTTAAAATTTTCTCTGGCTTCCCATACTAATAAGCCTTTTATTTTTAGGAGGAGCTGCTGTTTTTAGAAGTTTTTTTCCTGTAAAAATTTCATAAAAGCTTGTTTCACAAAAAAGAGGAGAATAAAAAGAAATAAAGGGAAGTCCAAAGGGGCAGGAGGAAGGAGATTAGGGGATAAAAACAAGGAAAGCCTGAAGGGTGAATGGAACCAGAAGCCCAGGTACTTACCAGACTTCCTGATCCTCCAGTGACTGCTGTTGTAGCTGTGGAAAACCCTTCCATTTGAATGGAGGCAGCAAACAACCAAGCCCTGCCTTACAGTGATCTTGCCCACTTTCTGACAGTTTACTGGGCACAAGGGGAAGTACTGGTGGGTGCCCAAAGGGGACTGCAGAGAACCCTTTTGAAGACCATGTACAGACAGTGTTGTTGTTGTTGTTCAGTTTATTTATTTTAAGGTTAAAAACTCCTACATTGAGTCACTTTTTATTTATTTATGGAAATCACCCGCAAGCAGCAGATTAAAAACAAGCTGAGCTATCTAATTTAACCAAGGCCAGCCTTAGACTGGCAAAATAAATTATTCGGAAATGCCAAGAGAAACAAAGGATTAAAATGGGCTAACAAGCTAAATTATGACACATCTTAATTAGCCTAATTAACAAGATTTAAAAACAAAGCCACTAGCAGTTACATCCTCATCTAACCGGCAAAAATTAAAACTAGGCTGAGGACCAAATCAACAGAACTTTAAAAAGAGTAAAGACAAACATCAAACCAGTAAGACCAAACTAGGCACTAGACAATTTCCACAAAAGCAGCTGAGCAGCCGAGCCCAGCTGGAACAAAACACTCTGTGGCTGATAAAACCAGGAAAAACACATTTTAAAAGATCAACAGCCTGCAAGGCCAGAAAAGATTAATCTATATATCTAATTTCCAACAGAGGGCGCCGTGTGCGGATGCTTATTTCTACTTAGAGGAAGCTCACTCTGCCCCAAAACCTTTTCCTACATAGTCAGTATACTTCCTGTGTCTGCAGAAAAATCCAAGAAGTTAAAAAATCCCTCCAGGGACAGCTGAATTCCCCCCAAAACCATTTGAAATGGCCTCTGCAGGGATCTAACTTCAGGCATCAACAGTGAGAGAGAGATTAGAATGTTCAGGGCGGGGGAGGAGGGCTTCTAACTGGCTCTGTGAGTCAAAGGGTGGGGGAAGGACCCTTTCCTGGCCTCTTTTGGCCTTTCAAGGAGGGAGGGAGGAAGGGAGCCGTGGGGCCAGGCCTCACAAGAGTTGCCACTGCCAGGCTGGGGGATTTCTAGATATTTTGTGGAGGGCTGGGTTTGGGAAGGGAGAGGCCTCAGCTGGGTATAATGCCACAGAGTCCACCCTCCAAAGCAGCCATTTCCTCCAGGGAGACAGATCTCTGCTGTCTTGAGTTCAGTTGTAATTCTGGGAGGGGGGGTCCTCTAGGCCCCACTTAGACGTTGGCAACCCCCCCGGCCACCGACAGGGGATTGTGGATAAGGTTGCCAGGTCCAGGCTGGGAACCTCCTGGAGATTTGCGGGTGGAGCCTGGGGAGGACAGGGGGCTCAGTGGAGTACAATGTCACAGAGTCCACCCTCCAAAACATCCATTTTCTCCATGGGAAGTTATCTCTGTAGTCTGGAGATGAGCAGTAATTCCTGGCATCCCCAGGTCCCACCTGGAGGCTGGCATCCCTCGGCAGCACCCTCTGGGTGACTTGATACCACCTGATTTGCATGATTCAAGTAGGCCCAGCTGCTTGCTACGGTTCATCAGCAGCCACCCTATGAAAGCCAGTGTGATGTAACAGTCAGAGCTTCAGAGTAGGGTCTGCGAGACCCAGGTTCAGATCCCCATCTTGCAGTGGAAGCTGACTGTGTGATTTTGGACCAGTCACATACTTTCAGCCTAGCCAACCTCACAGGGTTGTTGTGCAGATAAAAAGGAGAGAATAATGTAAGCTGCTTTGGTCCCCACTGTGGAGAAAGACTGTAACTTTCCTAGGTAGAGGCTGTGGGGGAGGAGTGTGGAGATGGAAAGTTGAAGACAGAGAGGCAGATAAAGGTAGGTTGGCTGTTGGGTGGGAAGGAAATTGTGTTGCCAACTTCAGGTTGGCAAATTCCTGGACATTTGAGGGGTGGAGCCTGGAAAGGGTGGGATTTGAGGAGGGGAGAAACTACAGACCAGTATAATGCCATAGACTCCAACCTCCAAACCATACATGGAGGAGAGAGAGAAAGAAGGGGGGGCAGAAGGGAGAAAAGAGTGTGAGTGAGGTAGGGGGAGACAGGAGGAAGCAAAGGCGTGAGGAATAGGATAACCATCCCGCAAGTTTCTTGCGGGTCTCCACTTGTAACTACTAAAAGACCAAATAAAACAGTTTAAAATCAGATAAAATCAAGTAAAATATGCTTGCAGATCGGATCTTGAGCAGGAGGCTCCTCGCTGTCCGATCACCAGAAGTCCTAAATCCTCTATTGTTATGTTAACCACAATGTCTTGATCATTGTTCTTTTTGTCTAATAACTCAATTTTCTTTTCTAGTTCATCATTTTTCCCCTTTACCGCTTTAGTTTTAGTCAGTACTTTCAAAATTTCTTCAGTTCTTTTTCATTTTGTTATTAACTTTTGATGACTATTCTATTTTTGTAAAGATTTGTTCTTCATGTTTTGAAATTCATTTAGGAAAATATCTTGTACTTAACCTAAATAAAAGGATGAAAGAGACTCTAAGGGAGGCAGTTGCTGGGGACTACATTTTTCCCCTTTCAGCATTCCTCTCACTTTTGTTTTTATTAAACCACTTGCTTTAAGTTTAACTTAACTATTAATTAAGACTGTTACATTAATAACCTTAAACCAGGCTAATATCTACTCTAAGAACAAGACTAAACCAGAGTAGTATTACTAAGAATGATACTGCTCTTTTAAAGTGGAAACATACCCTGTTCACATGTACGTATAGGAAAAAATAGAGATAACTACTAAACAGATATCGTAATAATTACAATTACACCACAAAACCAGCAGCCATAGGCCACTGAAGTTTTTAGTAGGGTGAGTGCCAGGAGGGTGTCTTGCCATTTTGGTTCAGGTGGCAAGAATGGAGTCACACCTCTTCTTTCTCTCCTTGCTGGCGGAGGAGGGTCATGAGGCATGAAAACAGACAAATAGCAGCTTCATCAACAGGCTCAGCATTCAGCAGGTGCCGTACTGCATTCTTTCTCGCCTTGCATTATTATTTTGCTGAACTCTTACAGACAGGTGCCAGTGTCCGTGTGGTAAATCAGTTGCTAACAGAGATGGATGGCCTGGAATCCCGTCGTCAGGTTTTCATTATGGCAGCCACCAACAGGCCAGGTAAGGATCATTTATTAATGGGAGCAAATCCGGGCTAATCTTAATGATCATACATGATCATACATCTTTAATTTCATTGTACTATGTACAATGACAATAAAGTATATTATTATTATTATTATTATTATTATTATTATTATTATTATTATTATTATTATTATTATTATTATTATTATTATTATTATTATTATTATTATTATTATTATTATTATTATTATTATTATTATTATTATTATTATTATTATTATTATTATTATTATTATTATTATTATTATTATTATTATTATTATTATTATTATTATTATTATTATTATGTGAGTGCCTGTTTTTCACCAAATGCAGAATGTAAATAAAAGCTGCAGCATATATGTGATTTTTAACTACACACCCAACTGGGAAAATAATATCTGTGGGGAAGAAATTCCACAGTCTGGATACCTCAATGGGACAGGCTCTAGTGCTCTTGCACTTAAGCTCCAGAGACAAAAGGACACAGAGAAGGGCTTCTAATGCCCATCAAAGTGGATCAGGGAGGCTCATAGGGGAGTAAGCAGTCCTAATGAGCTGTGGCATCCCTCTTACTTACCAGAGGTGAGGTGGTTTCTTCTGAAAATGCAAAGCTCTGCCCTCCAAAACGTCCACTGATATGCTACATGGGAGTTCTTTTGAGGGGGTAAACAAACATGTGGACAAGGGGGATCCAATAGATATTGTTTACCTTGACTTCCAGAAAGCTTTTGATAAAGTTCCTCATCAAAGGGTCCTAAGTAAGCTCAAAAATCATGGGATAAAAGGACAAGTCCTTTTATGGATCAAAAACTGGCTAATTAATAGAAAACAGAGAGTGAGTATAAATGGGCAGTTCCCTCAGTGGAGGGACGTAAGCAGTGGGGTACCGCAGGGATCTGTACTTGGTCCACTGCTTTTTAACTTGTTCATTAATGATTTGGAGTTGGGAGTAAGCAGTGAAGTGGCTAAATTTGCGGATGATACGAAGTTGTTCAGGGTGGTGAAAACCAGTGAGGATTGTGAGGCACTCCAAAGGGATCTGTCAAAGATGGGCAAGTGGGCGTCAACATGGCAAATGGGGTTCAATGTGGCCAAGTGCAAGGTGATGCACATTGGAGCCAAAAATCCTAAATATAAATACACATTGATGGGGTCTGAACTGGCAGAGACAGATCAAGAGAGAGATCTTGGAGTTGTAGTAGATAACTCACTGAAAATGTCAAGACAGTGTGTGACTGCAATAAAGAAGGCAAATGCTATGCTGGGGATTATTAGGAAGGGTATTGTAAACAGATCAGCCAATATCATAATGCCGCTATATAAATCAATGGTGCGACCTCATCTGGAATACTGTGTGCAATTCTGGTCACCACACCTTAAAAAGGATATTATAGCTTTGGAAAAAGTGCAGAAAAGAGCAACTCGAATGATAAAAGGGTTTGGCTATTAGCCACAAGTATAGATAGGGGCTCTGGGGCAAGTGATGCTCTGTGTTCTTGGTGCTAGGGGGGGGTCAACAGTGGGAGGGCTTCTAATGTCCTGGCCCTACTGGTGGACCTCCTGATGGCACTGGTATTTCTGGCCACTGTGTGACACAGAGTGTTGGACTGGATGGGCCTTTGGCCTGATCCAACATTGGTGTCTCCTATGTTCTTATGTTCTTTCAATGTCTAATATTCTCTTTTTGTTTCTCCTTCAGATATTATAGATCCAGCTATTTTACGACCAGGAAGGTTGGATAAAACACTCTATGTAGGTTTGCCACCACCTTTAGATCGCCTTGCCATTTTAAAGACTATCACTAAAGTAAGTATTTTGGTATTTGGAGAAAAACTATTTCCCCCTAATATGATAACTTAATCTCTTCAACTTTGCAGGAAGTCACAAGAAGCTAACATTCCAGAATACTAAATAATTTGCAGTGTATCTTCTTTTGGAATTGCTGAGAGCTTTGTGTCTGTCAAAGCTGCAGGATCGGGGAGGAGAGAATGGCCCAAATGTATGTTCCTCCTTTAAATGCACTGTCACTATCAAATATCTCTCTGTATGTGACTGGATAGAGCTTCTCCATCTTTGACTGCAAATTCTATAGTCAGTCTGATTTCGGTGTTGCCCATCTGGTGATGTCCATGTGTAGAGTCGCCTCTTAGGTTTTTTGGAAAGGGTGTTCGCTATGACCAGTGTGTTCTCTTGACAAAACTCTGTTAATCTTTGCCCTGCTTCATTTTGCTTTCCAAGGCCAAACTTGTCTGTTATTCCGGTTACCTTTTGACTAACTACTTCTGTCATTTTTGAGATTGTATCCCAGTACTGACTTTTGCACTCTCTTGTTGACTATAAAGGCCACACCATTTTTTCTGGGAGATTCCTGGCCACAGTAGTAGATATAATGGTCTTCTGAGTTAAATTCGCCCATTCCTGTCCACTTTAGTTCACTGATTCCTAAGATGATGTTCAGTCTTGCCATCTCATTTTTGACCACGTCAAGCTTACCTTGATTCATAGTTCTTACATTCCAGGTTCTTATGTAGTATTGTTCTTTGCAGCATCGGACTTTCCTTTCACCATCAGACACATCCACAACTGAGCGTCCTTTCGGCTTTGGCCCAGCCGCTTCACTCTTTCTGGGGTTACTTGTACTTGCCCTCTGCTCTTCCCCAGTAGCATATTGGACACCTTCCGACCTGAGGGGCTCATCTTCCGGTGACATATCTTTTAGCCTTTTGATACTGTCCATGGGGTTTGCTTGGCAAAAATACTGGAGTGGGTTGCCATTTCCTTCTCCAGAGGATCATGCTTGGTCTATTAGTCCTGCAGTAATCCTTTATGGAGGAGTACCTAATCTGTTACTCCACAGCTGCTGCTGCTCCCCTCTCTGTAGCCACCATAACACCAAATGTGGATTCTATTTCTTTCTCCTCTCTCCTTGTTACTTGTTGATCTTTGAAACTAGAAGGATGACAGAATCTAATGTGTAGAATTGGCTCAGCAGTACATTTGAAACGTTGTTGTTGCCCTCAATTCACAATTGACTTATGGTGACCTCATAGTGTTTTCAAGGCAAGAGACGTTCAGAGGTGGTTTTCATTGCCTGCCTTTGCATCATGACCCTGGTAGTCCTTGGTGGTCTCCCATACAAATGCTAGCTAGGGCTGACCCTGCTTAGCTTCTGAGATCTGACAAGATCAGGCTAGCCTGGACTAGGCATGCTCTATTTAGAGCTCTATCTAATGGGATTTCTCGCTAACTCCAGTGTATGAGTTAAGTAACCCTAAAATCAAAATGATGTTTTATTTAATTTATATCCAAACAAAATATTTTATATATAGGCAACACAATGCTCTAGAGTTATACGGCAAGAAAACTAGCTTAACTGTCTAACAGATTTTCAGAACTTGCGTTATATGGCACAAACCTTATGCCTGAGAGTTAAAGGCCATAGCTCATGTGTTCTCTGTGTTGCTATCTATTGCAATATAAGCATATCATAGTCCAGGCTCTTAGCTCAGATATAGATTTTTGGCCAATCAGCATCAGGTGATGGTGACACCCAATTAGGACGCATTCTTGCTGGAACACTGTAGAAAATTACCTCATCACTCCTGATTTCCCCCCTCCCATCCTGTGGGCTGCAGGTTCTCATGAAAAGGCAATTACCACATTTCCCACTTTAGGCTTGAAGATTATAAAGGCTGTGTAGGCTGAGAGACCAATTAGTAACACCTGCAGGATGGAACAGGCCCATATCCATTCACATTAACCATTGGGGGGGTGCAGGCAGTTTCCTAGCTAGACAATTTGGGGGGGGGGGCACTGGATGGAGGAGGAGCAAGGAAGAAAAAAGGATGAAGCACACACATGGTGGAGGAAGGGGGGTGTGGTGGGGAGGGGAGGGCTGCTGCAGAGGCTCTGGGGAGGGCTCATGCAAGCTGGAGCAGCTCTGAGGCAAGGGTCAAGCTTGTGGGCCAGAACTGGGAAGCAGCTCTTGGCACAGGTCGGGAGCAAGGAGGAGAAGATGTTCCCCTGTGCAAGATCCGTGGGAAGAAAGGGTCTCTTGCACAGGAGTTCTTCCCGCAATGGGATTGTGGCACCTTCCCAGATGGGTGCAGGAAGGCCCCTTTGGAGACAGTTGTCACGGTTGGGGCAACCAGGTGCTGAGAATGCCAAGCGCCTCCCCACCCCATCTCTGGCGGGTGCCCTGTGAGCAGGCAGGCTCTGCTTGCAGGTGGCGGGGGGCCATGCACCTGGCTGGAGGAGGGTGCCTTTTGGCTCTCCAGGGAGCAGCAGCACAGTAGCGGTGGCTGCTCTCAGGGGCTGCCCGGAGCATCCACAAATGACGGCAGGGAAGGGGCATTGCCCCATGGGCTCCTAGGAGGCTACGGGCCTGGGTCCAGGAGTGCTTTGCCTCACAATGATGTATATGAAGAACTTTAAATTCCCAAACATGAAATAAATAGTATTTGTATTAATCTACTGGCTTGGTTCGCAGGTAGTATAACTGAGGTGGTCCTTCAAGCTGGTTTTAACTTGCAGTGAAGCATAGCGGGGGAGGCAGTATCAAAAACGTGTGCATCAAAAGGCTTGGAAGACCTTGAAAGAAAACATTTAAGGATTATTATTTATTAGAGTACGTAAACTGTTTTTCTTGGCACAGTGTGGACCTAGAGCGGCTTACAATGTACAAAAAAGATCTCTCACGCACACACAAAAGACAACCAGCTTTCACAATTACTACTTGCCATCAACGTATTAATTTTCAAGGCACAGCAGATGGCAACAGCTCTGCCCTTGATGAAAACAGTCTCCTCAAGATGTTTGCAAGGTGCTGTGATTTTTGTACCTCTGTATTCCATTTTACTAATTATGAGATGGAATTGAGTGAAAGATGGAGTTATTTATAGTATGCTTTTCTCACTGGGATTGGAGGCGGATTACACGGACTGTTATTATAGTCGACAGTGCAATTCTGTTGCCTGCATAGAAAGGTCCTCTTGAATAATTCAGTTTTGAATAGTATGCAGAAAGCCAGGAGAGTTGGGAGTTTTTCTCACTTTCTCAGGCAGACCATTCCATAAGGTGGGAACCACAGTCGAGAAGGCATACCTACAGGCAGTTGTTGATTTTGCCCACTTGGAAGACCTTACTCAGATGAGTCAAGCTGTCATTGTGGTGCATGGGAGAGAGATGGTCTCACAGATATGAGGGTTCAAGGCCATGAAGGGTAACTGTTGGCAGTCAGTGGAGTGACTGTAGAATTGTGTGCTCTGTCTAGCTCCCGGTAATAGCTGAGCCATGGCGTTCTGCACCAACTGGAGTTTCGAAATTGATTTTGAGAGACCTTTTTTGTATCTGTTTTCTGGGTAATGCTTTGCATTATATTCTCCACCTCAGTCTTAATACCCTGGTAACTTAATATTGGCAGCGATTCATGTGCTTGCCTAGAGCAAGTAGCATGGTTGAAGGAGTTGCAATTCCTAGTCGCGAAGGGATTAGAGCTGCAGGTCACACAATAGTGCTCACATTTCCACCTGCTGGGTCCTATTTCATAACAGGTAAAGTTCCTCTTGGCCTGATTGCTATTTCCCCCTTTTCAGCTGTTTGCAGCTAACCAGTTCACATTTGCTCGGAATCCACAGCAATCCTGGGTAATACCACTCGGGCCAAGCACATGAGATTTGTGCTGTCAGAGTGTATCACAAGTCAGCCTGCACTCTCTTTGCTTAGTTTATGTGATGCTTAGACCAGGAGGAGCTAATTAGAGCCAAGATGACCAAATCTGAAAGAGGGATGCCGATGGTGGAAGAAGTTGTTGGCCAAGCAGGCCTATAAGAGCTGTACAGCAGCAGACCAAAAGAAACAGAGTACTTTTCTCCCTTTCTCACAATACAAGAACTCGTGGGCACTCAATGAAATTGCTGAGCGGTCGGGTTAGAACAGATAAAAGGAAGTACTTCTTCACCCAAAGAGTGATTAACACATGGAATTCACTGCCACAGGAGGTGGTGGC
>NW_015174854.1:165122-170441 GCF_001447785.1 Gekko japonicus
CCCAATTTTCCCCGCAGTTTCGTGATCCTCAAAAAACAGGATCACAAAACCACGGGGGAAATCGGGTGAAGCTGCGGGTCAAAATGCGGCCGCATGGCTTCGAGTGAGAAATTGACCAACAGAAGCGGGGCAAAGGAAGGCGCGACTGCGGCACAGCTCTTGTGTGAAATCGGTCTAAGTCATTCCATAACGAGTTCTGGATGCACCAGATCTTGAAGCTTTGGCAAAGGGACGAAGGGGTGTTAGAGAACATATTTCTAAACAATGATGCCCCTAATTGGAATGGAACCAACAGAACACATCTTTGGATCTCCGTAACTAGGTAATCAATCTATCGATATATCACAACTGATCTTTACCGGGGAAGCTTTCTCCACGATTTACGGTGGGTGGAAGTAGGTGTAATTTAAATGATTACAAGTATAAATCAAAATGATAATCATGTTTTGGGCTTCTCGGAGCAAGCTGTGAATTTTAAAGTGGCAAGGAAAAAACATTACGAAAAGAGATGTGTATAAACAGATTGCCAATTAAATGGGAAAGGCTTGGGTGTTAAATAAGGTTGCCAGCTCCAGATTGGGAAATACCTGGAGATTTAGGGGGTGGAGCCTGAAGGGGGTGGAGCTTAGGGAAGGGAGGGACCTCAGCAGGGAATAATGCCATAGGGTCCACCTTCCAAAGCAGCCATTTTTTTCCAAGGGAACTGATCTCTGTCATTGGGAGATCAATTGTAACAGCAGGAGATCTCCAGGTCCCACCTGGAGACTGGCAACCCTAGGGGAAAGTCAGCCACACAGCAGGGGGTTGAAGAGAATGGTTTGATGGTCGCTGGCCCACCTCATTAGCCAGCCAGCCATGATTGAGTGAAAAAGGAGAGAGAGTGAAAAAGGAGGTTTAAATGTATTCTGACAGGAAAGTGGCCAAGGTGGCAGTGGGCGGGGGAGGGGGTTATGTTGACAGAAGTTGGTTGCCTACCAAGAGTCACTGAGGGAACAGTTAGGCCCACACAGGAGCCAAGAGAAGTGTCTTCCTCAGGAAGCTTTCCAGCTTTCCAGGAGCCACAGCTCGTTTTCTCCAGGCCAGACCCTCCCTGGCGCTGCCGCTGCTGCTGAAGGAAGACGGGGGGGCCACGAGGGGCAGCAAAGGTGAGTGCTTCCCCTGCTTGCTGCCGCTTGCTTTGTCTGCCTCCTCCTCCCTCGTGGAGGGGTTGCTGCTCCCTTGTCAGAGTATCCATCCCCTTTGCCAGCTCCCTCCAGACTGAGAGTGAAATGCTGGCTTCCGGCTCTGTGGGCGGGGCCGAGGCAATGCAGCCAGGCAATTGGGATACTGCAAGACAGGCAGCTGAGCGGGCCAAAGGCTGGGGAGGCGTGTGGAACGTCTTACACAAAAACTCTTTTATATATAAGGGTAGATAGGGTTGCCAGGTCGAATTACCTGGCCAGTGGAGGTCTCCCGATGTACTTCCAGACCGGAAGTGATGTTGGGCATTTTCAGGCCTACTTCTGGTTTCGGGCCTACTTCCTTTCGAGGGTGACACTCTGGCTTTTGGGCAAAGTTCTATGGTAAATACAGCTTCAAACCATAGAGTTTTGCCCCAAAACCAGACCATCACCCCTAACTGGAAGTAGGCCCAAAAAGGTCAGTTGGGGGTGAGATTTCCCCTCACTGGCCACCCAGCCGGTGGCAGGCAAGAGCCTGCAAAAGCAGGGGTTCCCCACAAGTAACATAAACGCAAACAATGGCAAATAAACCTCTGACTATAATATCAATTAATGTAAATGGACTCAATAACATTAAAAAAAAGAAGAATCTTCCAACAAATAGTAAAATACCATCAAGACATAACATGTCTGCAAGAAACCCATATTAAGAAAAATGACACAAAATATCTGATAGACAGAAAAATAGGAGAGCCATTCATTGCAGCAGACCACCAAAAAAAAAGTGGGGTAGTTACATATGTGAAAGAACTTTTGCACCCTGAATTAATTTATAGATCAAAAGATGAAAGAATAGTAGCGGTCACAATAATGAAATAAATTTATACGATAACAGGAGTGGACTTACCTTTAGACCCGGCGTTGCTCCTTCTTGGCCTCTGGTCGTCAGACGAACCTCCTGTAATGAAAAGAGAGTTAATTAACGTTCTGCTCACAGCTGCCAAATCATCTGTAGTCTGATTTTGGAAGAATGCTAACCCGCCCACGGCTGCCTCTTGGCTCTCTATTGTCTGGGACTATTTCATGTTGGAAAAATGTACTGTTTATTTCAACGCCTCTTGGAGTGAGAGGGAATTGTATAGTTCCTTAGATAAATGGTCCTTATTTCTGGAAAAGGTGGAACAAGGGGAGTTGATTGTTTAAGTGGGTCATGGGAGGGTGTCATTCTATGTCCCCATGTTATACTGATTTCATTCTTTACTTGACCATAGTGATTTGTACGACTGTCTCAAGCTTTATTGTTCATGGCTTTTGAAAAAGTAATAAAATTATTAAAAAAGAAAAAGAAAGAAAAAAGAAAGAAGGGGGGGATGATAATAATAAACATATATGCCCCTAATCAAAATCAAGATTTTTTTTTTTAATGGAAATAAAGAATATCTTGGCCAAGGGAAATTTTGAAGATATATGTATCTTGGGCGACTTTAATGCAATCTTTGATTCTAAAATTGACAGGAAAAAACAGGGAAAGAATACCAAAACAGGCAATACTCTACCCAAAATCTTTTTGCAAACAGCAGAGGAATATTCATTGATAGACGCTTGGAGAACAAGAAGCATCGAGGGAAAGAACTATACTTTTTATTCATCTATCCACAAGTCCTGGTCCAGGATAGACATGGCCTGGATCACAGCAACTATGATAAGAGAACTAAAAGAAGTAGAGATTCTACCGAATACCTTCGCAGATAATAATCCTCTCATGCTGGCATTTAATGTAACACATAAAACAACTAGATGGAAGATGTATACTGAACTTTTGAGAGACCGAGAATTGATAGTAAGAACAAAAACAGAAATACAAGACTTTTAAAAAAGAAATCTACAACCAGAAACACCAATAAATATAGTCTGGTTGGTTCATCAATCAAAGTGCATGAAAGACAAAACAGAGAAAGAAAAAATTTGAAAATCTGAAAGAAAAAATTAAAAATGAGGAAGATAAAATGAAGATGATGCCGGAAGAGAAAATAACAGAAAATAAAGTAAAAATGCTACAGCACCAGATGAATATTCTGCTTACACAGGAAATAGCCAAAAATATAGAAATTACCAAACAATACTATTTCTAAAATGCCAACAAACCCACTAGATGGCTGGCCTATAAACTAAAGAAAGAGAGGCAAAAAAGACTAATTATATCACTGAAAAATGACAGAAATAAAATTAAATAATCCCCATCTGACCTAAAAAAAAATAGTGGAAAAATTTTATAAAACTTTTTACCAACAGGAAACCCAGGATAAACAGCAAATAGAAAAAAATCTAATGCAAAATAATTATAAGAAATTCAACGATACGCAAATGAAAATTTTAAATGACCCTATTTCTCCATGTGAAGTATCAGAAGCAATTAAAAAAACAGAAAAAGAAAAAATCTCCAGGCCCGGATGGATTACCGGCAGAAGTATACCAAGAATTTGAGGAACAAATATTTACCCCATTTAAAAATTTATTACATAATATAGTTAAAGAAGAAAAGACCCCAGATTCATGGAACGACGTGCTCTTATCACGCTAATTCATAAACCAAAAACAGATGATAAAGAAATAAAAAATTACTGCCCCATCTCACTGTTGAATACCGACTACAAAATCTTTGCCAATATATTAGCCTCTAGACTAAAAAGAGTACTATTACAAACAATTCATCAAGATCAAGCGGGATTCCTCCTGAAGACAGATTAAAAATAATATAAGAACTATTATTAATGTCTTAGAATATTGCGAAAAGCACTCAGAAAAACTACTAGCATTAGTATTCCTAGACGCAGAGAAAGCATTGAAAATGCCTCCTGGGAATTTATGAGCCAAAAATTGAAAACTTGGGACTGTGGGCCAAGTTTTTTTCTATGATAACAGCTATATATAAGAAACAACAGGCAAAATTTATGATCAATGGAGACATGACAGAGAGCATAGAAATACAAAAGGGGACAAGACAAGGATGCCCTCTATCGCCGCTATTATTTATTTTCATATTAGAGACATTGAATGATAATCGTGAGAAACAACGAACAGATAAAAGGACTGAAAATAAAAAGGGAGTTTAAGCTACAGGCGTTTGCCGATGATTTAGTCTTCATTCTAGAAGATCCCTTACCATCTATCACATTACTGTTAGACACAATTTTAAAATATGGGGAAGTTGCGGGACTTAAAATAAATATTAAGAAAACAAAAATATTAACTAAAAATTACCCCAAGCAGGTACAACAGGAGATTTGCAATATTTCTAAAATGGAGATTGCAAATAAAGTGGAGAACCTAGGTATAACAATGACAAATAGGAACAGCGCACTAATAGATAACGATAATAAGAAGCTCATAGAAGAAGTTAAAAAAGATCTTTCGAAATGGGAAAGATATTCAGCTCTCATTCATGGGAAGAATAGCTTCTATAAAAATGAATATATTACCCCACTTTCTATTTCTAGCCCAAAATCTGCCTATTTTGAAGAAAAAGCAAATATTCACAGAGATGGATAAGATTACTAGACAGTACATATGGTACCCCAAAAAGGCAAGAATCAAATGGAAACGATTACAAGATAAAAAGAAAGAGGCGGACTTGCTTTATCTAATTGGGATTTGTACTACCAGGCTGCGGCTGCAGTGTGGATCAAAGATTGGATTAAGCTAGAAGATACAAGAACATTAAATTTGGAAGGTCACGATCTTAGTATGGGTTGGCACACATACGTATGGTACAACAAAGAAAAAATTCACTCTAGTTTCCACCAGCACATCATGAGAAGTGCTCTAATTAAGTGTTGGCAAAATCTAAAGGAAAATTACTACTCGAAAACTTCTAGATGGGTTTCCCCATTGGAAGCATTTATTAAACCCACCCTTTTAACTGAAAATAAGAAAGAGACTTACGATAAACCACTGGATAAAAACAGTAACCTAAAGAGTGTAGATGAGCTACAGTCACAAAACATACACTTGATCTGGTGGGAAAATACACAACTAAAATCTGTATACACCAAAGACAGAAACATAGACTTCTATGTATCCAACAATGAATTAGACAAAATATGGTTATCAACCAGCGATAAGCTGATTCAAAAGATATACAGATTACTGTTGGAGAACT
>NW_015174854.1:170974-186289 GCF_001447785.1 Gekko japonicus
AGGAAGGAAGGAAGGGAAAGAAAGAAAGAAAGAAAGAAAGAAAGAAAGAAAGAAAGAAAGAAAGAAAGAAAGAAAGAAAAGGAGGGAAAGAAAAGGAAATGAGGGAAAGATGGCAAAGAGATGGAGTGAGGGAGGCTCTCCCACCCCCCATCAAGCCCCCACCACCCACCCCCAACCTGATCCCTTACTTACCGCTCCTGCGCGGGCCCAGGGGAACTGGCTGTGGGGCTCTCTGGGTCTGCCACAGGCCCCAGCACTCCTGCGTGGGCCCGAGGGACCCGGCTGCGGGGATCTACAGCCTTCTCCTGGCCCCCGTGCTCTGGCGCGGGGAGCTGGGGGCAGGGCTTGCTGCGCCACCATTTGCGCTGGCTCCTGGGCTGCCAGAGCAGCGCTCCGGCGCGCTCCGATCCCAAAAGACCCCTGGTTATAGTATAGATATTGATGAGTGGGCTAAAATATGGAAACAAATGAGATTCCTGAAATCAACATCCCTCAAAGAAAATATATATAAGATGTTTCACAGGTGGTACTGGACTCCAGATAGGATTGCTAAATGTACAAAAATGATGTCTAAAAACTGTTGGAAGTGTAAAAATAACAGGATCGTTTTTTCATATGTGGTGGAAATGTGAAAAAGTACAAAAATTTTGGAGAATGATGAAAAAAATTATATTAGAAATCTTAAATGTTGATCTCAGTTTACTACCAGAAATATATCTATTAAACATTATTCCAGATTGTTATGAGCTAAAAGATAGATAGATATCTGTTAACTTATATCCTAACTTCATAAAGAATATTACTTGCTCGATACTGGAAAAACGAAAAGTTGCCTTCTAGACAAGAAATAGCTTGGAATGTTAATACAGGGAAAAGATGAAACTTTATTTCAAAAAAGATGGTCAAAAGTGTACAAATGGTGGGGAAATAATACGATTTAAAAAGACTCCAAAAAGATAAAGAGAGTTTTCAGCAAACGGTTGTAAATTATGGGGAAATGTATAAATAAATTATTTTTAAAAGCAGGGGTTCCCCTGCTCCCACTGGGGAGCTATAGCAAACTCAGCTGCCGTGTTAGGAGAGTCAAGTAATGAATAAATATAAACTGCAAGAACTTTTTGTAAATTAACGTGTACTGTGCATTGTAGATTGCGTACTATTATAACAGTGCATTGTGTACTATTATAACATCCTAGTCAGGTACATATATTCAGTACATTCAGTATAGCAGTAACATTCATTGCAGCCTTGAGAATGACAGGAGCACTCAATCCATGAATTTTAGCTGCACAATGTGTCTTTTGTAGGACCAGCAATAAGCATCAACACAACTATAAATGAGAGCTTTCCCGCAGGCTTGTAATTCTGGAAACTCCTGTTGGGGCTTGACTTTTAAAATACTGATGCTAAATTGACTGGTAGTTGTTAAATTGAATGAATAAACGTTATTGCTATACTGAATATACCTGACAAGGATGTTATGATAGTACACAATGTACTTTATAGAAAAATAGTTATAAACAGTACACATTAATTTACAAAAGGTTCTTGCAGTGTATTTTTATTCGTTACTTGACCCACTGGGGAGCTGGCAATCCTAATAGAGGAAGAAAAAAGATCTTCAGCCTTAAGATTTACAAGAGATAGCTTCTGTTCAAAAAGCTGGAGCCAGGGAACCTTATAAAATCCCCTGAGGATTAGGTTTACTAAATTATCTTCTGGGGCCTCAAAAAATAGATGAAACCAAAAATTAAAGGCACGTATCCAAGCACAGGCTTCTGTAGAGCTAAGGCCAAATTCAAAACGAAGGACCGACAATGAAATTCACCAGGGAGCCCTCCAATTGCCTGGAGGAACAAGGACTGTACTGTATAGAATTGTCTACAACAGAAATCCATATGGGAATACCATACAAAAGTTGTGAGATCACCATTAAGTTAAAAACGCTAATATGTGCCCCAGAGAGCCTTATGCTCGACGGACCAGCATTTGCTGGTTGTCCTCAGTCCAAAAGTCATCTGCTTTCCAGTTCAGCTACCTTTATTGTCATATAAAGTTATCTGCTTAGCCTCAGTCAGGGCCAGGGCTTTCTCTGCCCTAGCCCCGGCCTGGTGGAACATGCTCCCGTCTGAGCTCAGGTCCCTGTGGAACTTATTACAGTTCCACAGGGCCTGCAAAATGGAGCTGTTCTGCCAGGCCTTTGGGTGAGGTGGCAGGCATCCAATTATTCGGCCTCCCTTTCTGAAGCTTTCCATTTCTGAACAGCCCAGACTAAGGGTTCCGGCCTAGCTGCTGTAGTCATTTGAATTTATTGCATCTTTCTGTTTATAGTTTTTATAAATTAGTGTGCCTTTTGTTTTAATAGTTTTAACTGTTTAATTACTATGATTTTTAAATGACTTTGTAAAACTGCCGTTATGATCCGTTCTGAGCCCGCTTGCGGAGAGGGTAGGGCTGCCAAATGCAGCCGGGGGGGCGGGGAATCTCCCGTTTCGGAGCCCCGATTCCCAGCGCGCCGGAATCGGGGCTCGGGGGAAACCCCACCCCCGCGTGCGCGTCACCCGGAAGTGACGTCACACGCTGGGGGCGGGGCCACGCGATTTGAGGGGGAACTCTTTGTTTTCCCCTCAAATCGCGTGGCCCCGCCCCCAGCGTGCGACGTCACTTCCGGGTGACGCGCACGCTGCGCGCGCACACACACCCGGGATCGTCCGGGAGCCCCCCGCTCCCGGACGATCCAGATTTGGCAACCCTAGGAGAGGGCAGAATATAAGTCGAGATAGACAGGCAGACAGATAATAGCAACTGGAATATAATGTGTCCCGTTAGAAAAAAGAAACACAAAATTCCCTTCATAGTAGCCATAGATTACTGAGTGACCAATTGTTTATGACATCTCCAGGACAAGGTAGAATTAAATAAAATACCCAGATACTTAAAAGAGGAAGCCTGTGAGGTCTTCCACCAATTTACTATCCATGTCTCTCCTATGGTTGAAGAGCGGAATGGAAACTTAATAATTTTAGTTTTAGTAAAATTAATATGTATATGTTTATTTAATAATATCCCACGCTCCCTGCCTAGGTAGATAATTCCTCATGCCAACTATAAGTATGGAACCTTTTTGAAGCCCAAAGAAGATTGACCCAGGTTCAGGAAAGTAAGAGTGAGTCGTCTGTGTAAAGTAAAAGAGGGCACTGAAACATCCAGTCATTTAGGTGAACGCAAAAAAGGATCACTTAGAAAAGCCTGGCAAATCAGACGAATACAAACTAAATAAAGATGGTGCTGAAAGGCACGTCTGCTGACCCCCTGGACAAAGGGGAATGAATTAGTTAAGTGACGTCACTATTACACTGCACCTGGGCAGTAGAATCCATATACAGATTTTTAATTAACCACAACAATCTCCTGTCAATTGTGGTTTGCTTCAGTTTAGCCCATATATAATTTCTAGATATGGAATTGAATGCGTAGGAAAGATCTATGAAGGCTGCATATAAAAAGCTGTTCCTCGAAATGGCATACTTACTAATCAAGTGGGATAACATATGACAGTGATCAAATGTACTGTGTCCCTTACGTAATCCCACCTGTTCTGGGCCAATGATTTTGGAATCAGCCATCCAAGACTTAAATCTGCTCAGCAAAAATGCTGCATAGATCTTACCTATAAATGACAACAAACTAATAGGTTGAAAGTTCTTAGGACTATCCATATCTCTAGCTTTATGGACACCATTCAGGAGGAATCACACCAGTAGAGTTCACTCTAGTAAAAAGATTATCCAAAAGAGGCACCCACCAGTCCATGATATTAATAATAAATTCAGCTGGAATACCAACAGGGCCTGTTGCCTTCTGAGTATGGAGTCCTTTAATAAGGTTCGCTATATCTTAACACAGGACTGACATTCTGGAAGATGAAGAGACACTGTGGCATCTAGACTGTCATCACACTTCAACTTAGAATACAGTGATGAAAAATGCAATACCCAAGTCTGAGCAGTGATAAACATGAGAGAGACTACTCTAGTTTTTAAAGAAGAGGAAACAATCAACCAGAATCAAGAAGTCTTTTTGCATTTTATAGTTTCTTGACTTAACATGGATTTACCATGTTCTTTTAGACTGGACAGTGCCTTTCTTAACCTGGAGAATGCATTCTATCTGGGCTTTTAGTCAGTGTGATTTTAATTAGTTTCCAAGCATCTTCTAAGGGGTTGACTCTCTTGTGTTTCCCTTTCAGCTTCCTTTTAACTATTCCCCTCAATTTTGTAAAGTTGCTTCTTTTGAAATCAAATGTTACGATTTTGGATTTTACATGCTTCTGTTGAAGTAAAAGGTGTAACTCTGCTTAGGATGGCATTGTGAGTTTTGTTTTCAAAATCTGTTATCAGGATACAAACTGTATTATAATATCTGGCCTTTACTTCTAAAACAACGCTGTAGCCTTGATTATAGCAGATATTTGTGAATATTTCTGGAATGCTTTGCTGGGAGAAAAGTAAAGGATTTGATCAGAACTTTTTTTAGTTCAAGTGTGACAAGTCAGTGGGGGAAAAAAAAGACAAGAGCACATCTTTCTTCCTATCCACAGAGAATAGTAGCATGGGGGAGGACACTTGTTAGTGGTAGAAATGTACAGGGATGCAAGCATTAACCCCCCTCTCTTTTCATCTCCAGTCCTAATCAGATTCTGTGTGCACCTGAAATGGCTAATTAAACAGTGCTGGATCCAGAAGCTCTGTCTTGTCTGATCTGGCCATCAGCAATTTAAGAACTGCGTGTACTAAAAAGTTTTGGGAGTAGATATATGAATATTCCGTTTTGATTCCAGAGCACTGTAGGCAAGCCCTAGACGAATAATAGCATTTGGTACTCCTTATATCTAGCAAGAGGGAGGGGGGCTACAGAAAAACAACCAGTAGAATCACAAATAAATCTGTAGTCAAAAGACACTAAGTACATGCAATAATAATGATATAGGAACCAAAGTCAATTTTACCAAACTCATATATATATTATTGTAAAATCATAAATGTTGTAAAGAGCAATTATCAAAAACTACACAGTTCCAGGTAGTCAGTGCTTCGGACCGGTTCTTTCTTCAGATAAATCAAGTAAGCCTTAATTGACGTACAGTAAACATACATGTACAAATGAGGTCCCGATCAAAATATCCCATTTAGGCTCAGCAGCTTTATGTTTGGTTTATGTTTACTGTACGTCAATGAAGACTTACCTGATTTACATGATGAAGGAACAGGTCTGAAATGCTGACTATCTGGAACTGTGTCGTTTCCACTTAGAACGGATCCTATTTTTTACAAGCCACAATATACAGATGTTTGGACTTCAATTCAAGGACTTATGAAATTTATATAAGCAATGCTTTTCTTTTGTGTTTGTTTTCTTAATGAAGGAAGTCTGCTGCTTTAGAGGTATGCTATGACTTACTGTGGGTTTGAGTTTGTTACCACCCACTTTTTGATAATTGCTCTTTACTACATTTATGATTCTACAATATATATGAGTTTGGTAAAATTGACCTTGGTTCCTATATAATTCCTATATAACTATTATTGCATGTTTTGACTATAGATTTGTTCGTGATTCTACTGCTCCTTATATTTAAACAGCAAGCCCTAGATGCATAAGGGTATTTGGTGCTCCATATATTTAAACACCTTCTTGTCTTCTGTAGGATGGAACACGCCCCCCATTTGATGTTGATGTGGACCTTGAAGAAATAGCTCATGATCCTCGCTGTAACTATTACACGTGAGTCTTTCCTTTTAACGTCTTCCCATAGCAGTTATTCATTTTTATTCATCTTCATTAGCAGGGACTAACAGTGTATGAAAAAAATCAGTATTTTGTATATAGGACCCAAAAAATATTGGTATTCCTAATATTCCCAAGGTCCCCTTGCCGTGGTGGTGGTGGGATTGGGGGGGGGGGGGGGGGAATCCAATTTTTGTTTTTATCCATTATACCCCATGGGGGAGCTCTACTGGTCTATGGGTGGCTGTTTTTCAAAGTCCAGAACTGGATAGTTGAACAGTGGCAAGTTATCCTTCAGGAAGACTACTGTCCAGGGTAGCAGGTGTGAGTGATGTGGGCTGACAGTGTCACCCACATGGGATAAAACTCACTCACTCTGCATGTTCATCAGTGGGCACGAGAGGGGCCTCTGGGCCACAGCAGAGAGATCCAGCCAGACTGCCTCCTTTATGACCCAGTATCTCAGTGTATTGGTGATCTGCAGCTTGTAGTGTTCTGCAAGGCACTCTCTAACAATTGCAGCCACCGTACCCTGTCTCACACGCCTCTCACTCCCAAAAGGGCTGAGTGCCCACCCAACAAGTTCCATCTCCAAGGTGACCATGGCAGTTGTTGCGGGGAGGGGGACACTGCCTAGTAGGGCAGATGGGGGATGAACAGCAATGGAGCTGCTTTTGCCCCCCTCTTCCTCTGCTCGTGCCAACATGCCCCTCTTGGTCTGCATGCACTCAACTCACCAGGAGAGGTCATCTCTCCAGCAAATGAGATGGTCAGCCCATTTGGCGATCCTGCTCTTGATGCATGGGTCACACATGGTCACCAACATGTAGACCTTCTGCTGTGTGAGAAGCTGAAGGTGAGTCTCGCATCCATCTTGCAACCTTTTTACCAGTGCGCACACTACTGGAAGCAAGTCTGCATGTCCTGCAGCTGGCTCCAGAAAGGCAGCCAAGCCCTCATGAGCCGTTTGAATCCTAAGGATGACCAGAGCCAGACTTGCCATGTCAGATGAGAGCAACTTTGTGTGGTTCTTAAAGGGCTTAAGAGCCTCTGCAGTCTGAGAGATAATCAGTTCCTCATCGTGGTTGAGCCAGAGTTCTTCCCGAACTACCCCAGTCTGAGAGATCAATGCAATTAGGGCTCTCTTTTGCTCCACCAAATGCTCGAGCATGGCATAGGTGGAGTTCCAGTGAGTGTTCACGTCTCTGATCAGACGGTGCTCCAGTGCCTGCTTCTCACAAAGAAGATGGGTGTCCTTCACACTGCGAGACAAATGACCTGTGAGATGCTGGCATTTCTGGAGGAGATGGTGGAAATCATGAGTCTCAGCATCCAGATTGGGATTCTCTGCAGAACCCAGCCCCAAGGCATCCATGACCACAAGGTGGAGAAGGTGGGCTGTGAAGTAAATACACCTGATGCCCAATCCCTGTGCCGCTGCCCTCATGTTTGTGCCATCAGTCACGCTCAAGCCCACGGAGAAGCCCCTTCCTATCCACCCTACTATTTCTCAGTGGTGGCAGTGATGTTGTCCACCGTGTGTGCCTCATCAAGAACTTCAGCATGGAGCAGAACCTGGTGATAGCCAATCTGGCAGCCCTCACCCTGCCTAAAACTGGTTTCCCCACCCAAAATGTCATCGGGTTGTCACCAGTGCGCAGTCAGCAAGAAGTATGCATGATGTGCCTGAGGGCAAGTCCAGATGTTGAACATGAAGTGCTCAGTTCTCTGGTGGGCCCAGGACAACTGTGCTTCATGTAGTCCATGGCACCCCTGTACAACTTATCAATGCTGATTTTTAAACATTTATCATTTCTCCTTCACCTTTCTGTCTCTTGAGAGTCCTCAAGATGGCTCACAAGCCACACACATGCAAAACCAGCAACAAAATTCAAGTTTATTTGTGTAAAAACAGATAATCAATACAGTTAATTTAAAACTGGTAATGGCGGGGACAGCAGGACCACAGTACAAACATAGCAAACATTACAAGTCAGCTAAGGGTCAAGGGTGTTGTTGGGTTATCAGCCTATTGAAAAGCTACCGAACTCTTAAAGCTGAGCCTTTTGAGGGAGGGAGTCCATAAGTTTGGGAATCATCAATGACACACACACACACACACACGTTTTTGTGGCCATCTGCCATCTGGCCATCACTTCTGCTGGCAGGGGAGCCATAAGGGCTCTGTATGCACACACATACACCAGCAGTTCCATGGATGAGATGGTTAAACAGTGTTATCAATGCAACGAACATGAAATTGAGCAAACTCCGGAGGATGGCAGAAGACAGGAGGGCCTGGCGTGATGTGTTCCATGGAGTCACGAAGAGTCGGACTCGACTGTGAAACTGAACAACAACAAAAACATTCCACCCTTGGAAGTGATGATTTTGAAACCAGAGAAAAATCATTTGGGATGGAGGAAATCTATTATTATTATTATTATTTATTATATTTGTACCCCGCCCATCCCGCGAGTGGGCTCAGGGCGGCTAACACTGCGGTACAATGTACCTAAATGACATACAAAACTTAAAACTCTATAAAAATATCATAAACAATGCATTAAAACATACATTAGCAATTTCTACTAAAGTGCATACAGTAGAACATATTAGATGGCGCGCTTCCAGATCTCATACTACTTTATTACACCACTCATCATCCCTCGTGCCGGAGAGCCTAGCGATATCCAGGACCAGATCTCAGATCCCAGCCGTCACTAGGACCATTGGTGGTAACAGTGGTGGCGGCTCCTATTGGAAAGCCTGGTGGAAGAGCTCCGTCTTGCAGGCCCTGCGGAACTGCAAAAGGTCCCGCAGGGCCCTGATCTCCTCCGGGAGCTCATTCCACCAGTGGGGAGCTGCCACCGAAAAGGCTCTGGTCCTAGTGCTGGTGAGCCTTGCCTCCTTGGGGCCCGGGATGGTCAACCGGTGTTGGGCCCCAGACCGTAGTGCTCTCTGGGGTATATATGGGGAAAGGCGGTCCCTCAGGTAGGTCGGACCCTGGCCATGTTATAAAACCAATTGTTATAAAACCAATGCAGTTTTATAAGCACATGACCAGTGAGCAAGTATAACCTATGGGTTTGATCCATAGTCCATGGAAAGGTTTGATGGATTAGATCTTTCCCTACCTCCTTCTTCCCCAAGTTTCCTGCTGTTTGCTCAATCCTTGGTGGGGGAAGGGTTGGTTAGGAAACCATTGTGAACAAAATGCTTGACACTATGAGGTGCTGCAGCAACATATAAGAAATAAGTTAAAATTGCTTCCTTCTCCCTCAAGGGGAAGAAGGAGAAGGTGCTGATTTTTCCCTGATTCCTCATCCTCTTTGCATCATCCTGTACTGTTGTACATTTTGTTTGTGAGGTTCTCCTGACCCCCCCCCCCCAAACAGGATTTCTAGCACAAACAGCAGGCTGCTTGGAGAAGGGGCAGATCTGCTTCTTGTAAAAACAAAGTTTAGTTCTAACATAATAACTGGATCATAATCAGCAGCTTGAAAGATGTAGCCTGCAATAATTACAACCACAGCAGTTTCTAAATATAATATAGTTACTTTTGTAGACTTACCAGGCTTCATCACACCCCTTTTCCTTATCTCTTATCCTTTTCAGGGCCCCTCAGTGGGAATCATCAGTGTGGGGCCACAGTATATATTTGGAGCCAGAATTAAGTCACTGGATTCAGGCCTCCATTGTGTTCCTCTCCTTCCTCCCTCAGACTTTTGACATCCTGTATTATAGTGCCATTAAATGTGAGGGACCCGAGCGCAACAGAATTGTCTTACAGAATCCAAAATATGATGGCTTCTTATGCCAGAAGTACAAAGGTGTAGAGTATGAATGTTACAAAGGCGATAAGGGGACAGCCTCAGCAGAGGATACAACCTAAGATGTTAAGAGTACCCAAGTTAAGATTTCGGTTTAAAAGAAAAATTGGTTGGATATAATTTTACTGGAAGCCCACACCACAGAAAGTGGTTGTCCAGGACCGGACTTACCTGCCGTGGCACCGAGAGTCCAGGAGTGGGGAGAGGACGATGTGCCACCACCACAGGGACCTGCAGGGATGGGTTTGCCCGCCGTCTCTGGCTCCAGGTCAGGACAGAACAGTGGGGGGGGGATGGCGCATGGCTGCCTGGGGACCCGTAGGGTTGCTGCAGCAGGGAGCCACGGCAGCAGGAGCTGGGTCTCCTGGGAGGCAGCACAGCCTCAAAGGCATACATTCTCAGCTCGGGCCGAGCCCACCTGCACCGACATGAGCCCTGCTGGCAAGACGGGGCGGAGGAGAGCGAGGGCTGGCAAGAGATGCTGACCCCACTCCAGACAGGGATGGAAGGTTTAAACACAGGGTTTAAAGGGGCTAGTATCCCAACCCACTGAGAGGAGAGCCTGGGATGATAGGCAGTCAGTGGGACCACTGGGGAGTGGGGAAGGAGGGGAGGAAGGGACATAAGGAGGCCAGAATGCTGGGGTTGGTGAGGAGGAGAGCAGGGGAGAACGACAAGCATTGACAGAGAGAGAGACTTACGACTCCAGGAAGTGCCTATAGCTGGCTGGCCAAAGCCTTCCACCTGTGCGCTGAGACCCCAGCGGCCCCTTTGAGGCTTCCTGAGTCATGGCGGAAGGAGGGGGCACGCAGGGACATTCTGACAACAGTTTTAGAGAGAGGGGGGGAAATGGGTTTTACTTACTGCCAGTCACAACAATAAAAATTTATCTAAGAATAATAGGAATATCACACAAAATATATAGAAGGTAAATTAAAAATAAGAAAATAAATTATTTTATATGGCATACTGGAACTGTCTTAATAAGGAATGTCACCTTGAAGTGACTCATGACCTTTTCATTTTTCCATATTTACAGGGGAGCAGACCTTTCAGCCCTAGTGCGGGAAGCTTCTGTTTGTGCCCTGAGGCAGGAAATGATGAGGCTGAACACCATGAGCAGGACAGGTAAGTAAAGAATTTTCTTAAATACTGTTTTAATGTTGGCTAAACAAGATCTGAAGGGGTTAATTATAAAATATCCAGACATTATAGAAGTGGAAAATTGGACATTCAAAGGAGCAGTCCCTTTTTCTTGTGCAAACAGAAGGTTTTGGCCATATAATGATATGGAACTTTAAAAGATGTTGTATAGATAACTAGTCTGATACCCGTGCTTTCATACGGTATTTAAGTTCTGTAAATCCAGTTATAATACTGATGATGTGAAGTTTGAAATGGAACATTTGTTGTAGGAATTCTAATGGAGAAGACTGTAGTGCAAGCAGACAGCTTTTACCTCAGAACTTTGAGCTACACAGTTCACCAATCGGGGGGGGGGGGACAGGACACAAGGAAGCAGCAGCCTGTGAGGCACATGGAAAACAGTTGGGGGGACACATTTTCCCCCTTTTTATCCCCTCAGGGGTCGTGTTTCTCCGAAAACTGTTCATAATGGGGGTTGACGTCATGGTAGGAATGCACTCCCCTTATTTTGGGTTTCTTGGTGCAGGGGGTTGGCCTTGGCATTGAATTGGGGGGGGGTTGCAGGGCATACCTTCTTTTTCTTTCAAAAATGCTTCTCATTAATGTTACATTTAAGAAGTGGGATATAACTACATATTCAAAATAACATCTGAGCAATCAGATGTTAAGAAAGTTCATATGAACCAATGTGCTAGAACCCACATTGTGAGAAGTTAAATAACCTAATACAGGAAACCAGATTTCTACAAATTTGGGGTATATTTACATAGTGGGTGGGAGTGTGGCTAAAGCCATTTGGGAGGATGGACCAGCAGCATCACTAAGGTGATCTTTCTGGGGCGGCCTCCCTGATCAATTAAAATACCCTGGCCCTGCTCCTATACCTGACAAACACCCGCCTCTCTGGTGTAAAAAGGGGGGAGTTGTGTTTAAAGGCATTGGGTAGGCTGGGTCAGCAGCACTAAGGCAATTCTGCTGAACAAGCCTCCCCAACGGCTTTAAGAACTCCACTCCCTTTCCAACCCTTGACAGGTGGTTATTTGTCAGGTGGAGGGGTAGCATGTCTGAGGGCATTGGGGGAGGCTGGGCCAGCAAGATTGCTAAGGTGATGCTGCTTGGGAAGCCTCTCTGATGGCTTTTAGTGCTCTGCCCCTGCTCCTGCACCTGACAGACAACCACCTGTCAGGTGGAGGAGGGGTGGGTGTGAGTGTGTCTAAAGCCATTAGAGAGGCTGGCCCAGCAGCATTGCTAAGGTGTTTTTGTTCAGGCAGCCTCCCTGATGGATTAAAGTACCCTGGCCCTGCTTCTACACCTGACAGACACCTGCCTGTCTGGTGTTGGGGGGCACTGTGTTTAAAGGCATTGGGTAGGCTGGGCCAGTAGCAGCGCTAAGCCAATCCTGCTGAGCAAGCCTCCCCAACAAGCATCCCACCCCCTCTCCTACCCCTGACAGGCAGCTCCCTGACCAGTGTAGGAGAGAGAGGGTATTGCAAGCCATTGTGGAGGCTGGGCCAGCAGGATCGCTAAGGTATTACTGCTGGAGCGGGCTCCCTGATGGCTTTAAGCACCCTGCACCCGCTGCTGCACCTGACAGACAGCCACCTGTCAGATGTAGGAGGTGGGGGAAGCATGTTTAAAGCCGTCGGGGAGGCTGGGCCAGCAGCATTGCTGCACCTCACAGGTGGTTGGCCATTCCTGGTTTCCTCAGCTATCAGCTCTCTTCAGTCTCCTGTAACTATTTTTTTTGTTTTTTTACCTCAGAACACTCAGCTCTGCGGCTGACCAATCAGAGAGTGGGGAGTGCAGTGAGGCAGCAGCCTGGCAGCCACATAGGAAGTAAAGCAAATTTTACCCCTTTAGGGGTTGAATTTCTGAAAATCCATTCTTAGTGAGCATCTATGTCATGGTAGGAGTGCTCTCCCCGAATGTCTTGTTTCTAAGTCCTGGGATTTGGCCTGGGCATTGATTTTATGGTGAGAGGACTTTCTTTTATATATATGGATGGTAATATTGAACTTTGAATCTGGGATAACTGCCACTCATTTATTTGTGTTGGGATGCCTAATTGGCCACTGAATTTTGTTATAAAATAAACTAATCGATATTGGTGGGGTGCAGTGTGTTGGATCCAACTGGCTTTTCAACTGGTGAAAAAGGGAGGAAGGTTTTTCTTTGGACCACCAAAAGGGATATGCTTGGAATAACAGGACCTCCATAGACAAAAGCTATGTGGTACAGGGGCTATAATAAGGAGGGAAAATACCTATGGTTGACCAAAACTTTGGCTGGACCCAACACAATATGAAGATACTTCTTCTTTAGTAAAGGTTTGAGTCCAGAATCAAGGATCTTCGTCGTGGTCTCTGTGCATCACACCCATGTGATCTAGTGCGCCTGCGCTGATCTGATCGGTGATGTACAAAGCTCTAAATGGAATTTTCGCGCCTCTGCCTGAGACATGCGAGGGAACCCCAACTGCGCATGTCCAGAGGGGCGGGGCGCAGACAGCCCACCAGTTCTTTTCTGACCACCGTGCTGTTAACAGCTCCTGTCTGCTGGTTGGTGAGATTTACCTCAGCTTGCCTTTTTTCCGGCTCTTTGGGATTTTTTTTCCAATTTTGAGGGCTTTGACACCGAGTTCCCCTGTACTGTTTCACATAGTACAGAAAAGGCAGATTTGCCACATTTCCACTATTAGCCAATCACATCTTTTGAAGAACATAACAAGAACATAAGAAGAGTTCCTTAAGGACTCTTGGGCCTGTGCCATTAGGACTTGAGACATTGGTTTTTAATTTCCCCAGTAGATCTAGAACTTCAACTCTGGTCACCTCAATTTGGCTCAGTTCTTCAGACTCCCTTTCTGAAAATAGGGGCTGTGGCATGGGTACATGCCCCATACTTTCCACAGTGAACACAGAAGCAAAAAAGTCATTGAGCTTCTCTGCCATCTCCCCATCTTCCTTTAGCAATCCCTTGATTCCTTGGTCATCCAAAGGCCCCACTGCTTCTCTGACTGTTTTCCTGCTCTGAATATATTTTTAAAAATATTTATTGTTTGTCTTGATGCTTTTAGCAACCTGCTCCTCAAAATCTCTTTTTGCATGCCTAATTATTTACTTGCATTTTTTTTTTGCCAGAGTTTGTGGCCCCTCCTGTTCAATTAATTGGGGACAGACCTTCCACTTTTTAAAAGAAGCCTCTTTATTTTTCATAGCTTCCTTGACTCACATTGTTAACCACGCAGGCCTTCTTTTAGACTTGGCAGTGCCTTTCCTAAGCTGTGGAATGCATTTTATTTGGGCTTAAATTAGTGTGGTTCTAAATAGCTTCCAAGTATCCTCTAGGGATTCGACTCTCTTCTATTTCCCCTTCAGCTTCCTTTTTACTATTCCCTTCATTTTGTAAACTTTCCTCTTTGAAATCAAATGTTACAGTTTTGGGATTTTAGGGTAACTCCATTGATCTGAATGCTGCACTTAATAGCATTGTGGTCACTGTTCCCAATTCATATAACAACCTCTACATCTCTTACCAAGTCTTGAGACCCAGTCAGAACCAAGTCCAAGATCACTACCCTTCTGGTTCACTCTGGAACCAACTGTGTAGGAATCGCATTTCTACAGCAAAACTCGTGCACGTGTTTACCCAGTCAACATGAGGGTAGTTGAAGTCTCCCAGTATAATAATTTAGTCACCTCCCTTACTTCCTTCTCCATCTGAAGATCAGCCTCAAGGGTCTGATCAGGTGGGCAATAGTACACCCCCACTTTTAAGTAACCCTTAGGGCCCAGTATATCCACTCATATCACTTCTGTTGGGGAGTTAATTCCCCTGATGTTCTCCCTCTGATGCTGGAGGACATCCGATTGTGGGTGATTCCCACCCTCTTTCCAGGGAGGCAGGACTTCCAAGAACTTCCTGTTCCTGTGGTGGGAGTCACCCCCATCCCCAGTTCTTTTCCTGCCTCAAGAGGGAGAGCAGCGTTTTTAGGCTTTGCCAAACCTTTGCTTTCATCTTTCCTTTGTCCTTTTTCTTGCACTGACCTTTTTTCTTCCCCTTTCTTTTTCCCTTCAGGGTTTCTCTTCCTGGATTCTCCACTTCAAAAAAAAAAAAAAAGAAGAAGGGGGAGGAAGGAGGACTTCCCCCCCCCCATCCTGCCCCCCAAAAAAAAAAAAAAAAAAAAGGGGGAGGAAGGAGGACTTCCCCCCCCCATCCTGCCCCCCCTTCCTCCCAGGCTCCTGGCCGCTCCGCTGCATAGCTCTGCCTTTGAATCCCTTCCGCTGCGCTAACTCTGCCTGTTAATCCTTTCTGCCGAGCCTCTGCATACTCTGCTAGATCCGGAGGCCGCTCCGCTGCGCTCGCTCTGCCTATTGCCGCAAGCGCCGCCAGCGCGCGGCTCACGGGGGCCATTTTACCTCTCCTCGAGCACAATGGACCGGGACGCGGACGACGGTTTCCTGACCTTCCCGAGCAGCCGAACTCGGGCGGGGAAGGAATGGATTGCAGCGCAACGCACAGCGGTAAAGAGCCCTCCAAAACGGCGCGA
>NW_015174854.1:188450-195226 GCF_001447785.1 Gekko japonicus
CAGTGGGGACGCCTACACTCGAGGCAGCTGCAACTACTGCTCCGTCCTCATCAGGACGCCATATCACAACGGCTTCATTACTCACTCACAGTTCCCATTCAAGTGAAATCAAGTCTACAATGGTGGACGAGGGAAGCCAACCTGACGCGGGGCAAGCCGTACTGGGTCCCAGAGAGGGTACAGATATTCACCGACGCAAGCCTGTCGGGATGGGGAGCCTCACTGAGGAACCAGCCGGCACAAGGGGAATGGTCGACGTCCGAGCAGGTTCAGCCCATCAACCTGCTGGAACTTCGAGCGATTCGACTGGCCCTGCTCCACTTCTCCTCACAGGTACGAAGAAACCACGTACTCATCCGCACAGACAACATCGCTGCCAAAGCATACCTAAACAAGCAAGGCGGTTCAAGGTCCCAGAGGTTGCACAAGGAGGCGTCCACACTTCTCCGCTGGGCAGAGCGGAACCTGGCGTCGATCCAGGCGGAACACATCCAAGGCGTGATGAATCACCAGGCGGACTGGCTGAGCCGGAGGCGGATACAAGAGAGCGAATGGTCCCTCAGCAAGGAGGCGTTCCAGACCATAGTCCTCAACCTGGGGACCCCACTAGTGGACCTCTTCGCTTCCACGGGCAACCAGCAACTGCCGAGGTTCTTCACGAGATTCTACCAGCCCCTAGCAGAAGGCACAGACGCTCTGACGGCAGAGTGGCCCGACGCCCTCCTATACGCCTTCCCCCCATTACCAGTGCTACCTCGCCTGCTACGAAGGATACAGATGCTAGGGGCCACCGTGATCGTCGTCGCACCACACTGGCCGAGACGACCCTGGTTCACCACCCTACAGGAGATGGCGACGGCCCCAACCCTCCGTCTCCGCCCATCGCCAGACATGCTGATTCAGGACACGGTTTGGCACCCCAATCCCCAGTGGTTCCAGCTAGCCGCATGGAAGTTGAAAGGAACCGGCTCCAGAAGCTCGGATACACCCAGCCGGTGATTGAGACCATGATGGCGTCCAGACGCCCATCCACATCCAGGATATACGACTATACCTGGAAAGTTTTCTTAAAATGGGCAAGGAGCAGAGGAATCGACCCACTACGCCCTCATCTCGGAAGCGTCCTACAGTTTTTACAAGACGGCATGAGCAAAGGACTCAGACCAGCGACCCTGAAGAGACAAGCGGCAGCGCTGTCAACCGTTTTACCTCTTTACAGGAATATGCCAATATCCAGGCACCCCCACGTCAGCAGGTTCCTAAAGGGGGCCTGCGCACAATCCCCACGGGTACAACATAGGTTCCCCACGTGGAAGCTGAACACCGTCCTTATCGCATTAACAAAGGCCCCCTTCGAGCCGCTCCGAGAGACGTCACTGAAGCTCCTAAGAATGAAGACCCTGTTCTTAGTGGCCATCACCTCTGCCAGGCGAGTGTCGGAGCTAGGGGCCCTTTCCGTGCGCTCAGACCTGTGTATTTTTCACAAAGAAAAGGTGGTACTCAGGACTGACCCCACCTTCAGTACCAAGGTGAACTCTACCTTCCACAACTCCCAGGAGATATATCTACCCTCCTTCTGCCCTAATCCGATCCACCCCACGGAGAGGATCTGGCACACACTAGACGTCCGAAGGGCACTTAAGCGATACATCCGACAAACAGAACCCTTCCGCAAAACGGAAGCTCTCTTCATCAACGTCTCGGCCCCCAATAGAGGGTACAAGATGTCCAAATCAGCCTTGAGCGTAACACTGAAGACCTGCATCGCCGAAGCATACAGACATAGCGGACAGCAAGTGCCCTCAGGTATCACAGCCCACTCTCTCCGTAGCGCAGCCACGAACGCAGCCCTAGGCAACAGAGCGTCAGTCGAGGAGATTTGCAGGGCGGCGACCTGGACGTCACTATCCACATTCATTAGACACTACAAGATCAACACATACGACTCAGCGGATGCGGCCTTCGGCAGAAGGGTCTTGCAATCAATACTTCCGCATCCGGACGACCACCCAACCCATAATTAGGGACACTGCTCGGGAAGGTCCCACAATCGGATGTCCTCCAGCATCAGAGGGAGAACGACCGTTGGTACTTACCGTGAGAGGTCCTTCTCCTCTGAGGACTGGAGGACATCCCGGCCCTCCCAGGTCGTCAGCATGCGTAAGTACGGGAGCTTCAGGCTCGGGATTCTGTCTTTCAGCTGTCATACTAACCTATGTATCTCAACGATGTATATAACCTATGTATATATGTGCAAAGCCTAGGTATATAAGGGAAAGAGAAGAACCAAGAATTTCCTGACTGTGTAGTGATAGTTTATTCCTTACTCTAGGAGCCTAATCATGTTATGAGATTTAATTATGTTTCAAGTGCCACTGCTTTTCGGAGTACCTGAACTGAGGATGGGGGTGACTCCCACCACAGGAACAGGAAGTTCTTGGAAGTCCTGCCTCCCTGGAAAGAGGGTGGGAATCACCCACAATCGGATGTCCTCCAGTCCTCAGAGGAGAAGGACCTCTCACGGTAAGTACCAACGGTCGTTTTCTAACTTATTTGATTCTGTGCCCTCTTTGATGTACAATGCAGCACCAACAACAACCTGTCCCTCCCTGGTCCTGCCTATAGAGCTTATGCCCAGGAATGACTGTATCCCATAGATTTTCCCCAGATCACTGACATGTCTGAAAATATGTCATCAATAAGGATTTGTTTTAGCAGACTTTAAAAGGAAGAAGTGAGGGAAAGTCATCTTTTACTATACTATTTACTCTACATTTAGATGTTATTAAAGGGCAAAGAAATAGCAGAAGAGCAAATGATACAGAATTATTAGCTGTTTAATCACCTGTCTTTGAATTGATTTGTTGATTAATCATAAGAATGTAAGAAGAAACCTGCTGTATCACAAGAGTGGTCTAGCATCCTGTCTCACACAGTGGCCAACCCCAATCTTGCCTCATAGCACTGGTATTCAGAGGTTTTCTGCCTCAGAATGTAGCGGTTCCCTTCAGGTACCATGGCTATTAGTCATTGGACCTATCCTCTATAAATGTGTCTGATCTGCTTTTAAAGCCATCCATGGTTGTGGCCATCACTATGTCTTCTGGCAGTGAATTCCACATCATTGAGTAAAGAGGTGCGTCTTCTTCTGGCAGTGAATTCCACATCATTGAGTAAAGAGGTGCGTTGTCTGTCCTGAATGTGTTACCCATCAATTTCGTTGAGTGCCCTTGAGTTCTAGTGTTTGGGGGGAGGGGAATATTAACTATCTCTGCCGCATTAAGTCATTTTAAATATCTATCCAAACTTGGTGCCTTTTTGAGATACTGCAGGAAGTATTACAATTTAATCAACAAAAAGCCAGCGCTCATTGTTAAACAGTAAGGCCATTTTTAATATTTTCTTTTTCATTCCCTGTTGATGTAATAATACACTATGACCTAAATAGGGCTATAAGCTATGGTCAGTATAAATAGTAGATTCATCATCTGAAGTGTTTCTTGATTGAATCAGAAAGTGATGTTTTAGATTTATATATTTAGATTTATATCATTGATATTTTTTTCTGATGGGTTCTGCGCTACGTTTTACTCACAGTCTCTGCACTGAACATTGACGTATACTGAGTTAATTAATCAGTCCATAGATTAAAACTTGCAGCCTTGTGGACTTTATTTGCAGACCGATAATTTCTTGTTTGGTCATTGGAGTCCTTTGACTGCAATGAGCTCGACATAAAATGACTCAGCTGTTGTTCAAACATGAAAAGCTAGAAGCTATTCCTTTCACAGGCAATGCAAAAGAAAAACCTGCCTTGCTATGTGCCTGTAGACTGGGCATGGCCAACCCTTCCTCACACCTTACACTACTCTGTAGATAGATTTATACTTGATTTTCCAAGTCCAAATTAACTAATTAAATAAATGGTTCCAATCTGTGGAGGTTAGGGCCCAAGGAACCGTGAATGGAAAGAGTTTCAGAGAGTAGTTGTGTTGCTCTGCAGTAGAACAGTTAGACTCAAGTCCAGTAGCACCTTAAGAGACCAACAAGATTTTCAGGGTATGAGCTTTCGAGAGTCAGAGCTCCCTTCATCAAACACAAGTAGGAATGGAAATCGCTGAGTCTTTATATCCCAGTCAGAATGGAGAGAGTTTACAGCCATCAATCAAGAGGATAAGTGATTCCCCCTTCCCACTGGTGTACCACCACCATCCTTTGTATCCTACATATTTCACAAGGATCTCCTGACTGCCCCCTCCCAGCTTTTCAGAGAGGGGAGAGAGGTGCACTGTGGATACCTTGGCAAAAGAAATCAACAAAGATTTAATTCAGGAACTCAACACAGAACAGATAAAAGGAAGTACTTCTTCACCCAAAGAGTGATTAATGCATGGAATTCACTGCCACAGGAAGTGGTGGCGGCTACAAGCATGGACGGCTTCAAGAGGGAATTAGATAAGCATACGGAGCAGAAGTCCATCAGTGGCTATTAGCCACAAGGTATAGATAGGAACTCACAGGCTGGGGCAAGTGATGTTCTGTGTTCTTGGTGCTTGGGGGGGGGCAACAGTGGGAGGGCTTCTAGTGTCCTGGCCCCACTGGTGGACCTCCTGATGGCACCTGACATTTTTGGCCACTGTGTGACAAAGTGTTGGACTGGATGGGCCATTGGCCTGATCCAACATTGGCGTCTCTTATGTTCTTATGTTCTTAAATCTGAAAAAAAAAAAGGGGGGGGGGAGCACACGTTATGGCCAAGTAAAAAATGGATTAAAATGCTACCGGAAATCTTTGTTCCCACCTTGTTTCAGAAAAGATGAGGCAGCAATTAGACAAACAGTGCTACAGTTGTGGTGGGAAAGGGGCCTAAGGCAGTGCTATGGATCAGGAAGACTCTCACCCTGCTATGAGCTCTCTGGGTGGCCTTAAGGCAGATGCAGTCTCTCATCCCTATCGGCATCATGGGGAGATGACAACACTAAGCAACTGTAAAACATGGGCAGTGTCTTCAAATATTTCTTTTTTATCATTCACATTTTAAATACACTAAAAACAGCTGCTTTCGGGTCATTTTACTCCTGCTAATGTCCATTCTGTACTTTTGTAAGTCTTGGCCAAAGTAGCTCACCACTCGCACACGCCACACCGGTTATAGAACTTAGTCATCAGCTATGCAAGGGGAGGTACTTTATCTTTATTTCCTCTTTTAGCTGAATTTTTTTATACACAGTTCTTGGTAGCTGTCTGGAAGACACTAGTGTCTCTGAGCCATCAAGATCACATAGGCTGCTATTTCCTGCCCTTTAATAATAGACCAAAAGTAGGCCTCTTCATTGTAGTCAGCTGGACATTTTCAGGATTTTAACAGGACCAGACTAGCAGTGATCATTTAATTACTCCTGTTCACCCAGTGTGCCCTTAAGCAATTTTTTTTTTTGCAAGTACCTGCCCTAAAGTGCTTATCTTTAACTGTCTAGGAGCCAGGTGCTAGGAAAGAAAGGCAGGAAGAAATATTTACTTGGAAATGTTCCGTGCCATTTCTCCAAAGTAATTCTTCCACGATGCCCATATTTCAAGGAACTACAAGGAAAGGCAGAATAGAAATATTTTAGTATTATGGTGTGGCCTTTATAGTCAACAAGAGAGTGCAAAAGGCAGTAAAGGTAAAGGTTCCCTTGCTCGAAAGCCAGTCGAGTCCGACTCTAGGGTTGCGGTGCTCATCTCCGTTTCAAAGCCGAAGAGCCAGCGCTATCCGAAGACGTCTCCGTGGTCATGTGGCCGGCATGACTAAACACCAAGGCGCACGGAACGCTGTTACCTTCCCACCGAAGCGGTACCTATTTATCTATGCAATTTCTTGCTTTCGAACTGCTAGGTTGGCAGGAGCTGGAACTAGAGACAGGAGCTCACCCCGTCTTGCGGCACCGGGTCTTGAACTCCTGAACTACTGACCTTCCACAGCCTGCAGTTCAGTGTCTGGACCGCTTGAGCCACCACAGCTCCGCAAAAGGCAGTACTGGGATACAATTTCAAAAATGACAGAATGATTTCGGTCCGATTCCAAGGCAAACCATTTAACATCACAGTAATCCAAGTCTATGCCCCAACCACTGATACAGAAGAGGCTGAAGTGGACCGGTTCTATGAAGACCTACAACATCTCATAGAACTAACACCAAAAAATGATGTCCTCATCATCATAGGGGACTGGAATGCTAAAGTAGGAAGTCAAAAGGTAACCGGAATAACAGACAAGTTTGGCCTTGGAAAGCAAAATGAAGCAGGGCAAAGGTTAACAGAGTTTTGTCAAGAGAACACACTGGTCATAGCGAACACCCTTTTCCAACAACCTAAGAGGCGACTCTATACATGGACATCACCAGATGAGCAACACTGAAATCAGATTGACTATATAATTTGCAGTCAAAGATGGAGAAACACTATCCAGTCAGTAAAAACAAGACCTGGAGCTGACTGTGGCTCAGATCATGAGCTACTCATTGCAAAATTCAGACTTAAACTGAAGAAAATTGGGAAAACCACTAGGCCATTTAGGTTTGACCTAGATCGCATCCCTGATGAATATACAATAGAGGTGAAGAATAGATTCAAGGGACTGGATTTGATAGAGTACCTGAAGAACTATGGACGGAGGTTCATGACATTGTACAGGAGGCAGCAATCACCACCATCCCAAAGAAAAAGAAATGCAAGAAAGCAAAGTGGCTGTCTGATGAGGCTTTACAAATAGCAGAGGAAAGAAGGAAAGCGAAAGG
>NW_015174854.1:195979-197925 GCF_001447785.1 Gekko japonicus
CCTTAAAGAGATGGGAGTACCAGACCACCTCACATGTCTCTTGAGAAACCTGTATAAGGGTCAAGAAGCGATAGTTAGAACAGGATATGGAACAACTGATTGGTTTAGCATAGGAAAAGGCGTACGACAAGGATGTATATTGTCACCTTGCTTATTTAATTTATATGCAGAGTACATCATGCGAAATGTTGGCCTGGATGAATCACAAGCCGGAATTAAGATTGCTGGATGCTCCTTGGGAGGAAAGCGATGGCGAACCTAAACAACATGATAAAAAGTAGATACATCACCCTGTCAACAAAAGTCCGCATGGTCAAAGCAATGGTATTCCCAGTAGTCATATATGGCTGCGAGAGTTGGACTATAAGGAAGGCCGAGCGCCGAAGAATAGATTCTTTTGAACTATGGTGCTGGAGAAAACTCTTGAGAGTCCCTTGGACTGCAAGAAGATCAAATCAGTCAATCCTAAAAGAAATCAACCCTGACTGTTCCCTGGAAGGCCAGATAATGAAACTGAAGCTCAAATATTTTGGCCACCAAATGAGAAGGGAGCACTCACTGGAGAAGACCCTGATGCTGGGAAAGATTGAAGGTCAAAGAAGACTGGGATGGCAAAGGATGAGATGGTTAGACAGTGTCATAGATGCAATGAACATGAAATTGAGCAAACTTCAGAGGACGGCGGAAGACAGGAGGGCCTGGTGTGATCTTGTCCATGGGGTCGCGAAGAGTCGGACTCGACTGTGCGACTGAACAACAACAAAAGTATATATATAATACATGGTATTTCTATGGTAGTTCCAGGAGTCAACGTGCATTGAAGTGCAGGTACACGTGCAGGGAATGCCCAGTGTTCTATGACCTGTGTAGATTAGTCTCATTCAGCATAATTCTGCAAGTCATGAGAAGGGGCAAGAGGAATGACATGGGCCCCTGAACCTTGCCAAAGACTCTGCCGCACAAAAACAGCCATAAGTGAGGAAAGACTCCTGAACAGATAGCACTAATTTCTAAAGGAGGAACAAAGTTCTCAGTTTCTCACCTCAGCATTGATTAAGTGTGTCGGCAGAGACTGCAGGAGCACCACATACCTTAAAAGCTTGAAGTAAATTCTGCCTGGGAGGATATCCGGTACGGCGCAGCAACGGGTGGTTTCTCGGCGGCTCTGAGACGCCCGATCCTTTTACGCTCCTTTTGGAGCCCTCCCGGTTGCCGAGGGCTCTGTGGCGGCTAGTTGCAGAGGGCTCTGTGGCAGCCCCTCCCAAATCGGCAAACGGGGGGGGTGTCCGCTACTGCCCTGAAGCGGGAGTGTTCTACGGATAGAACATGGACGCCATGTTGTAACAAGCTGCGACCATCTGCTTTTTTTTAACTTTGGTGGGATTTATAAATGAAATAGAACAAAAAGAACAAAGCACATCGTAAAAAAAAGATCAGCACACGTAGGATAACGAGAAAGGCATTTGGTGTCGGACTAAATACCCCAAGTAGTTAGCTCCAACTTTAAGAAAAACAGCCGGGAACTGGTCAGGAGCAGACGTCGTTTAAAATGGAGGGGGTAAGAAAAAAGTCTCCTTTTGTCTGAACTGCTGGTGTTTGTTAGGAATGAATAATGCAACAAATTAAAAGGCCTTGTGAGAACTGAGAGTTCGGATAGACGAGAGACTGTTGTGAAATGGAGGTGGGAATAGAAGAGGAGGAGTTCGATGCAGACACACTAATTGGAGATCTAACCTGGGAACAATTTTCAAACTTTTTGAGGCAAGAAATCAAGCAAGCAGTTAAAATTGCTTGTAATAACCTGGTGAAAGACTATCAAAATACAATCCAAGATGAAAATATAAATGAAAATCAACATCAACAAGCCCTAGGACCTGCAGAAGAACAAAGTGGTATTCGAGAGAAGACGAGAGAATCACAACATAGCAACTTGACTTCAGTGGAAA
>NW_015174854.1:198195-209441 GCF_001447785.1 Gekko japonicus
TAAAGTAGAAATATTAGGATTTTTTTTCTTTGCTTTTGGTGTGGGTTTTTTTGGTTGATATTTCTTTGAACTTTCTTTCCTCTTTATTGATGGACTGATGGGAAAAATAGTATATCAGAGTAGGGTCAGAAGTAGGTTTCTCTCTAATTAGTAGAATTAACAAAATGTTTAAAAGATAATTTAAATGGAAATATAAGAGACACTTAAATGTTGTTATAAATGGGTGATCAAGAGGTAGTATAGGCTCTTCATTATTAGAATACAAAATGAATTTGAATCAGTAATAAGAAATGAAATGTTAACTATGTAAGTGAACTGTGTAAACATTAAGATATGGTTCCCTAAATATATAGTGATGGTTTAAGAGAAGGTGAGAATGTTTGAATAGGCATATTAGTAAGGTATTAGTAAAGTGGTATTATAACAGTAAATTTCCAGTTAAGTTCCATATATTAAAAAGTATAGAAGCAAAAGATGGAAAGTAAGATGCTGATATAAGATCTTAAGTTGTTGATGTGGATGGCTAGAAATAGAGGGAATTTAAATTGTTATTTTTAAAGCAGTTCAAATAGGGAATAAGAAATTACTTAAGCAAATAGAATGGCATTATTAAAATGAAGCCTCTTTGGTAGTAACATTTTTGATACTATATGAATTGTAAATTAAATCTACTATAAACTTCGTTGTTAAAGTAATTTATAGAAACTTGTAATACATGTTCGAAGATATTGGATGGGAAAAGGAGAATAGGAAATGGCACTAAATGTATAAGTAAGTAATCTTAATTTTGATTGGAGAATCTATAATTAAGCTATCTATCCAGATATGAATGTTACAATATGCTTAAATATGTATATGTCCATTGTGTGTTTGTCTGTCAAAAAACAATAAACAGATTATTTTTTTAAAAGCTGGAAGTAAATTCTGACTCTCATGTTATACAGGAGCTCAATGGTAGACATACCTTATATACAGAAAGTCGCACATTCAGTGTTTGGTATTTTCGGTTAAAAGGATCTCAGGTAGCTGGGCTTTGAACTATCTGGGCTTGAGATGCTGAAGATCTACTGGTAGTTGACAGGCAGTACTGAGGGAATGGAAACAATGCTCTGACAAAGGGTGTGAAAGAAACCAGTTCCTTTCAGACAACGTGGAAGGGCAGCCCATGTGGGAAAGCCTGTTTTTGCACACAATATGTGACCGTTCAAAAGAAAACTCGTCTCTGTGCCTTGAGTTCAGTGATGTGAAGTGGGCAGTTTTTCCCCCTCCTGATTGGCTCCTCTCTGTCACTAATGACCCACATCTATGACAGAATCACTTTGTAGTTGGAGTTGTTATGAAATGAACCTGAGATGTGTATCACGGTAATATAATTACTTCCTTTGTTTGTAGACTTTGTAGAAAACCCAAGATTGAATGGTTTATGGAAACTGGATTACTCTCATTCAAATGCTTTGTTTACACTAGGGGTTTTTCTCCCCCAGTAGTATTACTGTAAGGAATTCAGTCTGCAGAAGTGGGTACTCATTTATATGAGAGTGAGATTCTCCTCTCCTTTTAATATGATGCAGTGACATGTGGCTATGTGACATATTTCTGAATAGTGCTTTAGGTGTCCGTTTTAGCTTGAAGGTTTTTTAGTAACGTTGCCCAACTATTTAGAAATATGTGATTTGACAAAAGAGCATAGGTCTTTTTCTTTGGTTTTATTTTTTAAGTAGTGCCTACCTCTGGAATCCAGCCATTGAACATTAATGTGAGTACTTGAGAATATATTGTAGGCATTGATAAATGAAACGTGGGAAATAAATTTGGCATTAGTGTGTATATGGTGCAAGCTCTATGTTCATATGGAGTATTTAACACATTCTCTTGACTGTGTTTGCTTTCCTCTACCTTTCCACATGATGTGGAAGGAGTAGCACAGTGAAGGTGACACCTTAAATAGGCCTGCAGAGTTAGATTAGATCTGATGGCTTATCTTTTCTCTGGTTTTGGAACCTTGTGTGTAAAGGTAGCATTTCTGCAATATCAGCTGACAAAAGCTGAACACACTACAAGAAGTTCCATGCTTCATTGCCTTAGACCTTTTGCCCTCTGCCATGAAAGAGAAGGGATAACAGCAGTGCAGACTTGAAAAACTGACTACATCTCAGTGAAATGGGCATCCTGGCTCATACTTTTGGGGAGAGGTAGGCTCCAAAATAGCTGCAATAACCAGACCTCTGCATGATGAGGCATTGCATGGAAGGCTTGATTCATAAAGGAGATTATGGTGGGGGGGGGATTTATGCTGATCCCCATGCTTTTTCATTTGCCAAATTTTTAGTTTGACCATCCACTAGCCCTTGCTGGTGGGAATTAGCTGGTTCTCAGGAGGTTAGCTGGCTCTCCCCGATCATATAATTGGTCCCATGGTTCTTCACGTCGGAAGTGTAAACTGAGTTCTTAGAGCAAACTGGAAACAGTTCAGGATCTGGGCTCATTTTACCCCAGTTAAGTGGATTAGATCTGAAATGCTAAACTGTCCAGTGTAAACAAGCAGCAGAAGGTGTTCCTTCTGGCCATAACCTTGCTCATTTTGATGCATCCAAATCTTCATCAACACCTATCTTGTCACAAGTTCTTAGTGAGGCTTGCATAATTGACATGTTCTTGACAGCTTATATTAGCATTGGGTAAATATGTCAGTTTGTCAGGATGGCAACATGTGATTAAGCTCAGTTCTGAATTAATCACCACAGAGATGGGTAGACATTCATAGTGGGAAAGCAAACCTATGGCAGATTGTATTGCATTAAATCTCTCCCTTGAATTCTTTTGTTAATGAATGCAAGTAGTACATTCGGTTCCTTAACATGATATTGGGGGATCTTCTTATGATTTTCTACTTTTATTATGCTATATTCTCCACAGGAGATATCAAGATTAACAAAAAACACTTTGAAGAAGCTTTTAAGAAAGTGAAATCTTCTGTTTCAAGAAAGGTAAGGAATGCTATGAGTTTTCAGCCAATTGATTTAAGGTGAGAAGGAGACAACAGTTTTATAACACAATAGGGAAGCTGCTATTTTATCAGGTTTATATTTTGTCTTTCCTTTATAATGCTCAAGGTGGCAAACAAAACAAAATTTTCATGCAACATTAAATCACCACAACAGAACATTGAGAATTGGCTTCTCATTCTGATAGAGGAGGGTGATTGCACAAAATTATCACACGTCAGATGGAAGCAGTCTTCTTTGTCACCAACCTGTGCTATAAACAGTTGGTTGTCTTATTAACAAAGTATATATTAAGTGCATAAATGTGGCTGAATGCTTAACGTATTCAGAAAGGCAACAACATGCCGTAGATGAGGTTGTCTTTTCCATGCCTCTGCCTGGAGCATGTACCCATCTTATTTAAAACTGCTTCAAATAGGATGGCTGTCTTCACTCAAGCCTTCCACCCAGCGCTTCTGGGAGGCTTTGCATCAAAGTCTATTTTAATCTTGGCTTGTGTTACTGTGTTTTTTTCATTTGCATGCTGGACCTCCTGATGGCACCTGATATTTTTGGCCACTGTGTGACAGAGTGTTGGACTGGATGGGCCCCTGGCCTGATCCAGCATTGGCATCTCTTATGTTCTTAAGAAGGGGAGGGGCCACTCAGTGGTAGAAGGTCTGAGATTCAGTCCCCCGTATCTCCAGTCCCTTAAACGATCTCAGATAGCTCTGTCTTAGTAGGCAATACTATAAGCTAGACCAGGTCTCTGAAAATACAACTGGGAAGAAGCTTGGTATTTTTCTGTCAAGCAAATTTGATTTGGTAAATGCGTGCTCAGCCACAGTCAACACTGTCCTGTAATCTGTTTTAAATACTTTGGCCTGACTCCAACAACCATTAGTTGCATCTAAGCCCCACTGACGACACTCGAGCTTCTTAGTCATAATTAACTCAAGTCTCATAATTTTCTGCGGGATCCAACATCATCTGCTTTGTCTTCTTTGATAGGAATGAAAATATAATTCCGTATGCAAATGGCCTGTAACAGAATTCAAATTAAAATATTTAATTAAGAAGAGGGCTGCCGTGTTGGTCTGCAGTAGAAGAGCTAGATGGGAGTCCAGTGGCACCCTTAGAGACCAGCAAGATTTTCAGGGTTTCAGCTTTCAAGAGGCCATAAGCTAAGAAATTAGCTACTTTGCTTCTTCTATCTTGATTTTTCTTTTTGTAATTACTATAATCAAATATTTGCCATAGGCATAGGGGCTTGTCTTCCATCACTTTCAGTTTCTGCTGTGGTACAAAGTCACCATCTAACTATTGTTGCTGACTGCCTTCCCTTCACCCTTCTTTTCATTCCCATTAGGACCAAATAATGTATGAAGAGCTGCGTCACTCACTCAGTAGGTGACAGCTGGGTGACTCCAGATGCTGACACTTTGCTTACCACAAAGAGATCTCCTGGCAGAGTTTCCTAGAAGCTTGTTTATGAAGAACTTGGACCCAGTTCCACTTAACCCCCCCCCCCTCTTTACACTTGTTCCAAAACAGTCTGGATCATGGACAGTTTTACTATTGATGTAGTGAGATATTTAAGAAATCCTATCAGTGCTCTGCTTATGAAATGAGCAGAAAGAAGCCATCTCAAATATATATCTTCATGGACTTGTGGCTCTAGCCTAACCTCTGTGACATAAAGAGGGAAGCAGGCAGTCAAGCAGTGGAAACAGTGTTGTGAGAAGAGCAGCAACCTTGCCATTCCCTTCCAGGAAAGTGGGCAGGAAGACCCAGCAGAAGGTCTGTTGTAGCTGAAAGACAGACTCGCATTATGGAATTGCTCTGGCCTGTTGTAACCATTGGGACAGAGAAGTGCTTAACTTTGGTTGGATTGCTCATCACCAGCACCATACCCAGTGATTTGTGGATGCAACCTGTCATTGTGCTGTAATTCTCAACTGGATTTTCCAGGAATTCAGTTATGGTTCTCATTGTGCTATTGTATCCATTGATGTGTGTACTGCAGCCTCTCGGTGGATGGACTTCACCTGTATACTGATCTTCAGTCAGCCATTGTTATGTGCCTCCTGACTCATCAGTTCCTGTTCCATGCTAGTAACTCATGGTGGTCTGTTGAGATAATTTAGTTTCACACATTCTATCATGTATTTTGTAATGTTGCAGCATCCATAATCTCTATCATCCTTAAAGACATAGTTCTCATAGACATAGATGTGGTAAACTCAATGCCTGTTTAACTTAGATGATTCAGTGTTCCTTCTTGGAAAGAAAAAAAATTCCCTGCATGTTCTGGAAAAAAGGTATATAGCTGAGCAGCCCTTCTCCCTGATGTGCTAGTTTTCTGTGTACAGGGACTGGGGACTGTTGGAGAGAACCATTGCATAATGTGAACCCTCTCCTGCAATATGAAATATGGCATATTTTGAATGAGCCAACAGCTTATCCTATTTGTGGGGAAACTTATTTGAAGAAAGTGGGGGTTTTTTACCTTACAAGTTTATGGAAAGGCATAAAGTTATTTAGATTTATCAGTATTTTTTTTCTGGAGTAGGATTCTTTGGCACAGAATCATTCTGACATTCTCTAAGTAGGATTATTTTTAGTATAATAAAATGAAGGAAAATAAAACCTGAAAGTTTCAAAAGTGGTGGGAGTTTCATAGTTCAGGGAGCAGATCTCCAGTTGAGCTCTCAGAGACTCTGTGGTCCACCCGTGCAGCTAGCCCTGTAACTACACTGCAGTGAAAACTATCATATACAGCAGTGTGCCCAACTTTGTTGCTGTGTGTGAGGATCTGTAGCTGTGGTTCATTAATTACATAAAATATATTCCATGTTCAGCAGCAATATACCTTTGACTCCAGATGCGGAGGACAAATGGGGGAGGCGGTTGCGTATAATACTGTTGGAGTATCTGCTTTACCACTGTTCCACATTCATGCTTTGTATCTGTGCCTGACAATAGCATGAAAACAAATCTAAGCCTGAAGTTTTAATGGTCAGAGCATACCAAACTGACCTGTCCATGGAAACATGGTAGTAGGATTCTAGAATTCCCTACCTGAAGCTGAATAGAGAGAGCATATATACTTCAGTAACAGGCACTGAAGGACTCCTGAAGAGTTCAGTACAGTTTGCCTGAGCATTAAATCTGCTGCAGTTCACTGCACAGAGACCACTTCAAAATAAAAATAATTAATGACTGCAAATCCTCTCTTGTGTGTTTCATACTGATGCCCCCAACGCAACTGCAAAATAGCTATTTGGGTTAGCAAACACAGTGGAAAATGTTCTGCGTTTTAAATGTATCCCTATATAAGGTTATTTTAAATGTATATTTTGGTTTGTAAACCTGTAAAGTTATGTAATGCGCAGTCCCATTCATTATGATGTTACTGAGTAAGAACATTCTTTCATTAAAGCCTGTTTTCACACTGTGGAGCAAACTGGGCCAAGAGTGAGTTTCAGTAGTTTGGACTCGGATGTGATGTCTCAGGTGCTCTTATGAAATCTGTGCAGACAGTGACCCATGCTCTAATGGGGCTAAAGTTTTTGTTTGGATGGTTTCTTTTTCATTTTGTGCAGAAAGGTATACTGATATTCTCAGTCATGTTGGTGTATATTCATCACCACCCCTATCCCCTTAAAAATCAAACAAATGCCTAAATGACCTTCTGCTTTGTGTTCAAGACATTAAAGATAAAACTACATCTGCTTTCTGCCATAATTCACACTAAAATGCTTAGACCATTTACTTTTTAAAATATATATACACCCCTGTGGCCTGCAGTCAGTCAAGTACTTCTCACACATCATAAGTGACTGGTCACTGGAAAAGTTGGTCACTGAGCCAACCACAGGGGTTGTGATCTTGGACTTGGTTCTGAGTGGGTCTCCAGACCTGGTGATGAGAGATGTAAAGGTGGTTACACCAGTTGGGAACAGTGACCACAATGCTATTAAGTTCAGCATTCAGAGCAATAGAAAGTTACCCAAAGTCCCAAAACTGTAACAATTGATTTAAAAAGAGGAAGCTTTACAAAAATGAGGGAAATAGTAAAAAGGAAGCTGAAGGGGAAACACAAGAGAGTCAAAACCTTAGAGGATGCGTGGAAGCTATTTAAAACCTAACTAATTGAAGCCCGGAGCTGTGGTGGCTCAAGTGGTTAAGACGCTGAACTGCAGGCTGTGGAAGGTCGGTAGTTCAGCAGTTCGAGACCCGAGTGTGCCGCATGACGGAGTGAGCTCCCGTCTCTAGTTCCAGCTCCTGCCAACCTAGCAGTTCGAAAGCAAGAAATTGCAAGTAGATAAATAGGTACCACTTCGGTGGGAAGGTAACAGCGTTTCGTGCACCTTGGTGTTTAGTCATGCCGGCCACATGACCACGGAAATGTCTTCGGACAGCGCTGGCTCTTCGGCTTTGAAACGGAGATGAGCACCGCAACCCTAGAGTCGGATTCGACTGGCTTTCGAGCAAGGGAACCTTTACCTTTGCTTTAATTGAAGCCCAAATAGAATGCATTCCACAGTTTATTTATAATTGAAGAAGAAGAAGAGATTGGATTTATACCCCGCCCTTCACTTGGAGTCTCAGAGCGACTTACAAACTCCTTTCCCTTCCCCTCCCCACAACAGACACCCTGTGAGGTGGGAGGGGCTGAGTGAACTCTGACACAAACTGCTCTTTTTCAAGGACAGCTGTGCCAGCGCTTGTGACTGACCCAAGGTCACATCAGCAGGTGCAAGTGGAGGAGTGGGGAATCAAACCCGGTTCTCCCAGATTAGAGTCCACGCACTTAACCACTACACCAAACTGGAATAACCATTAATCTCCATTTATGAGAGTGAACAGGTACTACATATATTTTATATTGTTATTTTAGATTAAAACATGTCATATTCCCATGCAACAATTTGTGTTGTGATTTTATCAAGTATAATTAAATAATAATTTTGCTACGTTATTAGTAAATTACTTCATTACTATACAGAAGTGGCCTGTATGAAGAGGGCTTTAATGCTCCTGAGTGTAAAGGCTTGGAAGGGAAAATACAGGTAATAAAAGTGACCATTTTGTAATCAATAAAGAAGGAAAAACAATAACAACCGAAATTAAACTCCATATAGAAATATTTTAAAATAAAATTAAATACTTTTAAGTTTATTCATTTACCATTTGTCAATTTCTAAGGACAGAAAGATGTTAAGTTAAATTATGCATAGACTGTCTAGCTTTTAAACAACTATATGGCTTAAAATTCTTCAAATAATTAATATTATTTACTTACTTTGTTATTAAAAATTACAACTAAGAACAAAACCATAAGATAACATTACAATAAGTTGATTTCCTAGCTCAATTTCCTTTTACTTGTATTTTAACAAATACAGTTGTGGTACACCCAGTGACCACGACACAAGACTACCTAACCCTAAAATAAAAGCAACAAGTATTTAACAGCAACATTTAATAACAACAATAATTTAATAACAACAACAACAATAACTCAGATGTTAGATGTAGTAGAGCTGCGGTGGCTCAAGTGGTTAAGACGCTGAACTGCAGGCTGTGGAAGGTCAGTAGTTCAGCAGTTCGAGACCCGAGTGTGCCGCATGATGGAGTGAGCTCCCGTCTCTGGTTCCAGCTCCTGCCAACCTAGCAGTTCGAAAGCAAGAAATTGCAAGTAGATAAATAAGTACCGCTTCGGTGGGAAGGTAACAGCGTTCCGAGCGCCTTGGTGTTTAGTCATGCCGGCCACATGACCACGGAAATGTCTTCGGACAGCGCTGGCTCTTCGGCTTTGAAACTGAGATGAGCACCGCAACCCTAGAGTCGGACTCGACTGGCTTTCGAGCAAGGGAACCTTTACCTAGTTCTTCATTGCAAATTAGCCAATCTCCTTAAGTTACTAAGTTTATCTTCCACCTCCTCACATTGCTGCACAGAAGTGGCAATCATGTCCCGTACTGCTTCATATTTCCTCTTTTTCACCTCTAGGTGACCTGCCTGTGCATTAGCCAGATTTAGTTTGTGGCAAGCCCACTCCCTCTGCAGTCCATCAAATACAGACCACACACTGGGATGACTGCTGTGGAATAGGGAATTAAGAGCATTGTGAAATCCCTCACAACAGTTTGTAGCTTTTGGCTACCGTTCCAGGGTTGCATCATGATGACTCCATATTCTTACAGAAAACTGAGGATCTCTACCTGTGGCACCCTCACTATATGTCAAAAAGAAGTATGTGAGCACCTCACTGTAGCTGTCTTCATCTGGAAGTGTGGCAGCAAGCTCACCAAAAACAGTTCTCACATCATTGATTGGGACAAAGACTAATGCAGCAAGGAGATTTCAGTGTAATTTTCATGTTCAGTCTTCAAGCCGGCACTGTTGATTTTCCTAGTGAGGCTCTGGCACAGGTGAAAATAACACCCTTTGACCTCAGCTTGTGGAAAGGCAATCCTTGCTGCGTTCATACAAGCCTTCTCAAAATTGACCAAAACCTTTTGAGGTGCCAGATCCGGAATCAATACCTCCTCCTCTTTCCTAAAGAGTAGAAGTAGTTAAGGCCTCATAGATCTATGAAGCTAGCAGGGCTGACTCTGGCAAGTATTTAGACAGGAGAAATCAATAAACATAGTGATTAATAAAAATGCTATTTGTAATTGTAATTAATAAAAAATTGTATTTTTCCATATGGGCTTCTTTTCCATGCGGGCAATTTTCCACGTGGGCTTTCTTCTTGTGAGCATTTATGACAGTGGGCTTTTTTCCTGCAGCCATGGCAGCTGAGCCCCCCCCCTCCCGGCGAGAGAGAAAAGAAAGGCGACGGGGATTGGGTCTCTGCCCCCCGCCCCCCCCTCTCTGCGGGGAGGGAGGAAGGAAGGAAGGTGGCGAGCAGGTAGAGGGCACCATGGGGGGGCGGGGGCTCCTCTTTCTCCTTCTCCAGCACAACCGGGCAGCGGCGCCAGGTGTAGGAGCCGCTGCGGCAGCTGCCCCGCATGCGCTGGTGATCCAGGGCCCACCACGCCCGGCCGGCGCTCCAGTGGGCCAGCTGCCGCGGCGAGGCTGCTGCTACCGCTGCCGCCTCCTCCTCCGCTGCCGCGGCCTGCCTGCAGCTCCATGGCCCCAGCAGCCAGCCGGCCGGGCGCTTCTCTGCCACTTCAGGCTGCCGCGGGGGGGCGAGAGTAGGGAGCGCGCATGGAGGCGACCGGCCGGGCTGGGTGGGGCGGTGCACTCCTGCCTGCCTGCCACCCCTCCTCCCTCCTCCTCCTCCTGCTGCAGGCTCTCTCCAGAGAGCTCTCTGAGCCCCACCTACCTCACAGGCGCTCTCTCACGTGGCGTCACTCTGTCTTCCCCCCCAGGCGGCCAGCTGGGAGGTCTCCAGGCCCCACCGGGAGGTTGGCATCCGAGGGGGGCGCCACGAGGTGGCCTCGCCTAGGACGCACAAACCCCTCGGGCCGGCCCTGTGGCCACCCCCTCCACACCCACTGTACAGATACCAACCAATACAGTTGTTCATATAAGGACCAATCACGGACGTTCCCGCTCAGGGAGCTTGCTGTAAAGTGATTGGCTAGGTGCTTCCTGGGCTAGCAATGCGATTGGATGGATTTGGATCCTAGCCCAGGACGAAGCTCAACATGGCAAGTCAATTAGATGTTTCACATACATCATGCATTCAATGGCAGCTATTGAATACATTACACAATCCAGGAAAAAAGGTTCAAGAGAAAAGCCTTGATGAGCTCTGGTGGAAATTAAGGCTGTACTTGAATGTGTGATTGTTTGAAAGTAGGCCCCATTTAACAAAGCAAGGACTTGAGTAAACATGCATCGAGTAAACACGCATCAAACCAAATTGCAAGATCCCTAATAGTGACTGGTATTGTCAGCACTGATATTACACTGAACAGATGATAGGGATGCAGTCCTAATCCTGCAACAAGAGTCAGACAAAGACCAAACAATTTGCACATCTGGAAATCAGCCCAGAAGGGGATTAGAGCCTGGGAGAAGGCAAATTGCCTGTCTTGAATTGGGATGACTTTTTGCACAGATTTCAGAATACCTTGCTAGAAATACACTTCATTTTTCAGAAACGTGTAAGATAAAGGGGGGGGAATATATTCCGTGCAGCCATCTGCTGCAAGATCAAGAGTTGACACGTTGCACAAGGAAAACCACCGCAGTGCAAATGCTCAAAAAATGCCCCCCCCCCCCGCCGGTTTCACTCCCTTT
>NW_015174854.1:209645-214326 GCF_001447785.1 Gekko japonicus
GTGTCTGCATGCACACACTATAAAAAGCAAAATAAACATTCAGTTAAAAATTAAGAAAAAGTAAAAGTAAATTAATTTAATCAATATACTAAAATTCAAACTTTAGATTCAGTTGTGCAAGAGCGTCCTACCCCATTTTAATTATTGGCTGACAACGCTGTTTGACCTGGTTGGCCCAGGCTAGCCCAATCTTGTCCGATGTTGGAAGCAGAGATTGTATTACTTGTTCTCACATTAAGAATAATTTAAAGAAGACATCAGCAATTTCAAATGTTGTGTTTTTCATTCTTCCTAAAATGCATTTTTGTTTGAAAATTGGTGGGCGCAGGGCAGAAGGTAGCTTCACCTAGTGTGGAGGCCGGCAACCCTAATTTCTAAGGAGATTTGAATAAAGAACTGGTTGTCCTTTACAACCCAAATTAAGGTTTGGAGCACCGCGTTTCATACACCCTCATGATCAGCGGACTCTCCCCTTCGAGGGGACATATGCTGTGTCCTGGTCCAAAGTGTGGTTCTTGTGCCAGTCGCTCCAAAGTGCAGTGCCCCCAGGGCAGTCACACAGCCAGACACTGGGGCCAGGCTGCACCCCAAAACAATCTTTGGACCACCCCATATGGCACATTCCCATGCTCTGGAGACTGTGCCCTGCAAGATGACGTAAGTGATGCCCAGTCCAAATACTGGTTCTGATGCCACAAGCTTCTATTTGGAGTGCTTCCCAGAGACCTGTATTTCAAAGGAGATTTACATAAGGAAGTGCCCTCTGCATCCCAAAATAAGGCCTAGACCCATACACTTCATACATCTTCATCTTCTGCGGACTCTCCCCTTCGAGGGAATAAGGAACCACTCCCAGTGAGTTTCCAGCAGGACAATCACATAGACAGACATTAGGGCGAAGGTCATAGCCTTGCTGAATGAGTTTTAACACTCCTCAGAGATGCTTCAATTACGAATCACAAACTGAGATTACTGAATTACTGAATTTGAATTCATTCCCAAATTGACAAGGATGGCTCCATCAGGGCTTGATGGATTCTTATCTCACCATAGATGCTAATGTTCCACACCCATGTTTCAATCAGGCTACTTAGAAAGTACATTGCAGCTTTGCATCCTGGCTTATTTCCTCTAAACAGTCCTTTCATCCTTTTGTCTGGATATAACAACTCACAGATTTCCACCCCAGGCAACCACATGTCATACACCCCCTGGTTCAGGGAACCCTCCCCTTCAATGGGGTATATGGCACTTCCTTGTCCATAGCCCAATTCTTGTGCCAGTCACTCCAAAGTGCAATGTCCCCAGGACAGTCACACAGGCAGACACTGGAGCCAAGCTGCACCCTGTATTCAAGAAACTCACATTTAAAAAAATGAAGAAAAATATTTAAATCAGAAAAAATTAGGAAGGCTGTTCACAGATTCTGACAAAAATAAAAAAGAAGGGAGTAGCAACTTATGTAAAAGAATATCTGCAACCCAAATTAGAATTTAATTTAGAAGACGGAAGGGGGGTAGCGGTTTCCATAGTAAGACAAGAAAAAAGAATCTTAATACTAAATATTTATGCACCCAAACAAAACCAAGCCTATTTTTTTAAACAATTACAAGAAAAATTGGTTAAAGTATCCTTTGATGAGATGTATATAATAGGAGACTTTAATTCAGTGTATGATCCAAAAATTGATAGAAGATCTCATAAAACAAAATCCTCAAATTCAAGTAATATCTTACTTAAAACATTTCTCCAATTAGCGGAAGAATTTTCTTTGATAGATATATGGAGAATAAAAAATATTGATAAAAAAGAATTCACTTTCTTTTCAGCACATCACAACACGTGGTCTAAGATCTATATGGCATGGCTATCGACTGACCTCATTAAAATTGTAGAAGAGACCCAAATATTATCAAGCACATTTGTGGACCACAATCCAATATTGCTAACGTTAAAAGCTAGGAGTAGGAAGTCAAGATGGACAATGAATATGGACATTTTAAAGGATAAAGAAATAGTAGAAAAAACCAAAACAATAATACAAGAGTTCTTTAGAAATAATACCGCAATGGAAAACACCAATAGAAATAATTTGGGATGCCTTTAAGGCATTCATAAGAGGGTGGTGGATCAATCAGGGAACATGGAAGAAGAAACAAGAAAATAAAAAATTTGATATACTGAGAGGGAAAATACAAGAAGAAAACAAAGTTATAAATAACAATAGGGATTCAGAGAATGTAAGGTCTAAACTAAATAAGTTATAACATCAACTTAATTTACTTTTAACACGAGGTAGCAAAAAAAGTAGAAATGGCTAAACTGTACTATTTTGAAAATGCTAATAAGCCTACAAGATGGCTAGCATACAAATTGAAAAAAGAGAAGGAAAAAAGAGTAATCAAAAGACTAAAAAATTAGAGAGAAGAGGGGAAGTCTCTACAAAAAGACCTTAAAGAGATAATAGAAAACTTTTATAAAAACCTATATCAGAAATCAGAAATAATAACGAAAGAGGTTCTAGATTATCAGGGGAAATGGGAAAAGAGAAAGTTTAATAAAGACCAGATAGCCATATTAAATGTCCCAATTACAACCTGCGAAATAATAGAAGCAATACACAATAGCAATACACAATGGGAAGAAAAGAAAATCCCCGTGCCCAGATGGGATCCCCACAGAGTTCTACCAAATATTCGAAGACCAGATACTGGACCCCTTCAAACGCTTATTACAAAACATTCCTAAATCAAATAAACTACCTAATTCATGGAACGAAGCTGTGATAACACTGATCCATAAACCTAACTCTGATGAGGAGGAAATAAGGAATTACAGGCCTACACGGATTATAAATTAAGAACATAAGAACATAAGAGATGCCAATGTTGGATCAGGCCAATTGCCCATCCAATCCAACACTCTGTGTCACACAGTGGCCAGAAATACCAATGCCATCAGGAGGTCCACCAGTGGGTCCAGGACATTAGAAGCCCTCCCACTGTTGACCCTCCCCAAGCACCAAGAAGACAGAGCATCACTTGCCCCAGAGCCCCTATCTATACCTTGTGGCTAATAGCCACTGATGGACCTCTGCTCCATATGCTTATCTAATTCTTTTTTGAAGCCGTCCATGCTTGTAGCCGCCAAGTATTTGCAAAGATACTGTCTAATAGGTTGAAAAATGTTTTAATACACTTAATACATAAAGACCAGTCAGGATTCCTACCTAAAAGAAGGATACAAAATCATATTAGAACTATAATTAATGTGTTAGAATATTATGAATTGCACCCGGGGAAACAGATGATGTTAATACTTTTAGATGCGGAGAAGGCGTTTGATAACATTAACTGGGCATATATGCTACAAAAACTGACTGCATGGGAATGTGGGAACAACTTTTACACAATGATAAAAGCTATAGTGAGCAAAGTGCCAAAATTTTAATCAATGGAGAAACCACGCAAAGCATTCCAATACAGAAAGGCACAAGACAGGGATGCCCGCTATCCCCATTATTGTTCATATTTACTATAGAATCGTTAACCGATAGGATAAGAAATAATGAAATGATAAAAGGTCTGAGAGTAAAAGGTGAAGTGTTTAAACTACAGGCCTTTGCAGATGACTTGATCTTTATAATAGAAGAACCGGAACACTCATTACCATACTTAATAGAAGACATACAAGAATTTGGTAAACTAGGAGGCTTCCGGTCGAGCTAAGATGGTGCGTTGACGCGTTCCGCGATCTGTGCGGAGCGGACGACGGCCCCTTCTGACAGTTTGGGCTGTTTTCAACCCAACGCATCGCTCCCCAGAGAGGGGGGGGACAAGCAGGCAGCAGCGCCCAAGAGGGAGTGTGAGATTGGCAAGATTGAGCTTCGGAAGAAGCTGAATCGAGCTTTGATCTCCTCCCACGAAGAGGGTAATTGCCGAGCATCTCTCCAGGGGCCGTTCGAGCCGGGTATCCGGCATAAATTCGCCGTCAGCCGACTTCTTGAAGATGGGAAACTACTTGTAAGTGAAAAGAAGCAATGCATAACCCGATTTGATCGTGATAGATAACAAAAACGTACTGCTTACCTGAACTAAGCTATTAACTAATTTGAAACACACAGATAAGCGGATAATCGATTAATAATCCCAGCGATTCGATTCCGGACAAAATACGAATTGATTGAAGGCTTTTAATGTGAGAAAAACTTTATTGTTGATCATTCCTGTGGTGGTAGAAGAGATAAGCGCGCAGCTGAAAACCGAAACTGACGAAGTCTATCGCGGGAAGAGGGAGGCTGGTGTTGCGGAGAAAGGGTTCCGATCTAAACAAAGAGGAAGTTGAATTCCTAGACGAGCCAGTTACAGAAGGAAGGAGATCGGACATACAAAAGTGAAGTACCGGATGTGAGTATATGCGCACAGACGGGAAGGGCGGAAGTGAAACTGACCTACTCTACCACAAAAAACCAGCGAGAAGTTGCGCCCGACATTTTGAGGAGGACTTCAACTTTAATTGCTTTTTAAACAGCTTTCTGCGGGTCTTAAAGAGGCGAAATTGAAGGACTGTGTTAAGCTGCACTATCTACCTTGAATATGACTGTTTATTTTTAACTGCGTGTAGTGCAGCAGTACCGCCAAAACGGAGACCAGAAGAAGAAAAAACAGAGCAGACTCAGACC
>NW_015174854.1:214413-214600 GCF_001447785.1 Gekko japonicus
AAAGAGTGGCAGTCTGCCATGGAAGCGATGGAGAAGAGGGTGACAGAAGCAATACAGAACATGGGAGAGCAGATACAAAAACAACTAGAGACCCAGATAGTCAAACAACTGGAAGCACAAATGGAAAAGCAAACTCAAATACACCTGAAGCGATTGGAAGAAGTCCAAGAAAAAAACATAGCCGCAA
>NW_015174854.1:214788-214936 GCF_001447785.1 Gekko japonicus
TGACGGAGTTCAGGCGAATGCAAACCCATCTAAGATTTAGGGGTATTGCAGAAAAAGAAAAAGAAGATATTAGAATGGAAATGATGAAAGCAATCACACTATTTTTGGGAGAAGATGATGGGTCAATTGATTCAGAATTTGATTTAAT
>NW_015174854.1:217993-218186 GCF_001447785.1 Gekko japonicus
AGATTTATGATTTGTTTAAGACAGATAAAAAAAAATTATGGATTTACAGATGAGAAAAATGAAATGGAGAGCATTTGGGAAAGAGGAGGGAAAAAAAGATTTCAAATATGTATAGAGTTTTGTTAAAATGGTATACGGAAGAGGAAACAGTTAAAGAGCAAATGTTAAAGTGGACAATTAATATGAACAAAGA
>NW_015174854.1:218310-244355 GCF_001447785.1 Gekko japonicus
GTACATGACTCCGAAAAAAATAGCAAATATGAATCAAAATATGTCTAATAAATGTTGGAAATGTAAAAAACATGAAGGCTCATTTTACCATATGTGGTGGACTTGTGAAAAAGCTGTGGACTTTTGGACAAAAATTCATAGTGAAATGCAGAAGATACTACAATGCTCTTTTTAAAAAGCACCGGAAATTCTGCTTTTGGGACTAAAAATGGAAGAAGTTAATGCGGAAAAAAGAACTTTATTCTGGTACCTAATAACGACAGCAAGAATGCTATATGCGCAATATTGGAAACTTGAAAAAGTACCAGAAATTGAAGACTGGATACATAAAGTTCTGTTCATGGCAGAAATGGATAAAATTACTAAGAAATTGAACAACAAAGAAGACGAAGAATTTTTTGAAGAATGGAAGGACTTTAAGAACTATCTGGAAAAGAACTGGGATGTGAAAAAAAAAATTATGTTTAGAACAATACTAAGCAAAAAGTTGTTATCTTTTAAAGAGATTAGAAATATGATATTAGCAACTGATGAAATATATATAAGTAAGGGGAAGGGGGTGAAAGCATTGCGGGAAGCCACAGGAGGGGGGATGGAGTATGGGTTATAGGGTAAGTAATTGTTTATGTATGCTTGAAAGAAAAGTTTTAATGGATAAATGTGGAATACCTATGACTGGAAAATAATAAAACTTTGTTTACCAAAAAATAATAATTTGGTAAACTAGCCGGATTTAAAATTAATTTTCAAAAAACTAAAATCATAGTTATAAACTGCCCACAAAAGCTGATAAAAAATAAAAGAGATTTCAAAAATGGATGTAGTACAGAAAGCGAAATATCCAGGAATATGGATTTCAAACAACACATTGATGCTATATGAAAGTAATTACCTATGACTTTTAAATGAAATTAAAAGAGACTTAAACCACTGGGAGAAAATACATCTCTCCTTACTGGGCAGAATAGCGACAATAAAAATGAACATTCTTCCAAGATTCCTTTTTCTTGCACAAAACTTACCAATACTTAAAAATTATAAGTTTTTTAAAGACCTAGAGAAAATAGTAGGCAAATTTATATGGCAGTCTAAAAAATCGAGAATAAAAACTAAAGATCTTCAGGACAGTAAAAAAGAGGAGGTTTTGAATTGTCTAATTGGCAATTGTACTACTTTGCAGCGTCAATGATATGGATTAATATTGTGTAGAGTTAGAAGATATAAGAACAATAGCTTTAGAGGGATCAGATTTGGTAATGGGATGGCATGCGTACTTATGGTACAGAAAAGACAAAATTCACTCTAATTTCCACACACATATAATTAGAAGCTCCCTTATGAACGTTTGGAATTTAATAAAGCTTAAATACTATACTAAAGTACCTTTGTGGATATCACCGATAGAGGCATTTGCTAAACCGTCATTAATAGAAGGGAAAATTAAAGAAACTTATGGCAACTTATTAAATAAAGAAGCCGAGTTAAAAACAGATGAGGTATTAAAAAAACAAAACATAAACCTATCCTGGTGGGATAAAAATGTACTAAAATCTAGATACAATGAAGATTAAAAAATAGGATTCTTTACCAGTTTAAACGAAATTGATAAAATTTAGCTTTCTTCCAGTGATAAACTAATTCAGAAATTTTTCACAAAATTATTAGAGGATGAACTACAAGAAGAGATCATAAAAACGCCAGTGGTAGCCTGGATAAAGGAGATTGGTCACACAATAGAAATGGACCAATGGATAAAAACATGGAGATCACTAAAATATATGAGCGCGACCTCATATAAGGAAAACATATATAAAATGTTTTTCAGATGGCATTGGACCCCTGCTAAAATTGCCAAATGCTTTCCGAAAGCATCAAATATTTGTTGGAGATGCAGAAGGAATATAGGATCATACCTCCATATTTGGTGGAGGTGTGGCAAAGTACAAATCTTTTGGAAAAAATCTATAATTTTTTTACAGATATATTAAAAATTAATATACCATTAACACCAGAAACGTATTTATTAAACATGATTCCGAATACAATAAAGAACCACACACATATAATAGTATATTTATTAACAGCAGCAAGAATTCTGATACCAAAGCGTTGGAAGTCAAATATCATACCATCTATAAGAGAACTCAAATACAAAATTCTGAAAATAGCTGAAATGGACAAACTGAGCATAGCATTAAAGAACAAACCAGAAGACCTTTTTTGGGACAGATGGGAAATAATTTATACCTGGCTGAAACTGAAGTAGAACTGAGAATTTGCTAGTAAAAGACAATGGATGTTAAATGAGAAATATGAATTTTATATAAGACATTGTACAAGTAGTAAATGGATATCTGTACATATTATTGTGAAATGAAAAATGAAAAAAAATATTTAAAAAAAGAAACGTGTAGGATAAAGGGGGGGAAATATATTCCATGCAGCCATCTGCTGCAAGATCAAGAGTTGACATGTTGCACAAGGAAAACCACCGCAGTGCAAATGCTCAAAAAATGCCCCCCCCCCCCCGGCGGTATCACTTCCATTTGATATTTCATCCTATGGATTATGACTACATCCAGACAGCTAGACCACTGCCAGGATTTAAAACATCTAGGTTCACACCTTAATTTAAATTAGTAACTTCCACAAGAATGCAGGGTCACTCAGCCTGTACAGTAGTTTACCCTTCCAGTTTTCTTCTCAGCCAGTTCTTGAGAAGACAACCTGCATAAGAACCAACTAAGATGGGGGCTGTGTGTGTGTGTGTGTGGTGTCTGCATGCACACACTTAATTGCAGCCATGTTACTGTGGTCCAATGCAACCTAGGACTGCCACCTTTTTTTACTTAAAGTTCCTATGCTTTAACAACACATGACAAGTAGTAGCAAGTTAGCTCAGTTTTAGATATCCTTTCAACTGTAAAGTCCCCAAGGTGGTTTACAACACTATAAAAAGTCAGCAAGATAAACATTCAGTTAAAAATTAAGAAAAAGTAAAAGTAAATTAATTTAATCAATATACTAAAATTCAAACTTTAGATTCAGTTGTGCAAGAGCGTCCTACCCCATTTTAATTATTGGCTGACAACGCTGTTTGACCTGGTTGGCCCAGGCTAGCCCAATCTTGTCAGATGTTGGAAGCAGAGATTGTATTACTTGTTCTCACATTAAGAATAATTTAAAAAAGAAATCAGCAATTTCAAATGTTGTGTTTTTCATTCTTCCTAAAATGCATTTTTGTTTGAAAATTGGTGGGCGCAGGGCAGAAGGTAGCTTCGCCTAGTGTGGAGGCCGGCAACCCTAATTTCTAAGGAGATTTGAATAAAGAACTGGTTGTCCTTTACAACCCAAATTAAGGTTTGGAGCACCGCATTTCATACACCCTCATGATCAGCGGACTCTCCCCTTCGAGGGGACATATGCTGTGCCCTGGCCAAAGTGCGGTTCTTGTGCCAGTCGCTCCAAAGTGCAGTGCCCCCAGGGCAGTCACACAGCCAGACACTGGGGCCAGGCTGCACCCCAAAACAATCTTTGGACCACCCCATATGGCACATTCCCATGCTCTGGAGACTGTGCCCTGCAAGATGACGTAAGTGATGCCCAGTCCAAATACTGGTTCTGATGCCACAAGCTTCTATTTGGAGTGCTTCCCAGAGACCTGTATTTCAAAGGAGATTTACATAAGGAAGTGCCCTCTGCATCCCAAAATAAGGCCTAGACCCATACACTTCATACATCTTCATCTTCTGCGGACTCTCCCCTTCGAGGGAATAAGGAACCACTCCCAGTGAGTTTCCAGCAGGACAATCACATAGACAGACATTAGGGCGAAGGTCATAGCCTTGCTGAATGAGTTTTAACACTCCTCAGAGATGCTTCAATTACGAATCACAAACTGAGATTACCCCACGCTCTGGGGACTGTCCCCTACAAGGAGACATACAGCAGTGCCCGGTTCAAACACTGGTTCTGGCCTCACAAGTTTCTCTTTGGAGTGCCTGTATTTCCAAGTACCTTGGAATAAGGAACCACTCCCAGTGAGTTTCCAGCAGGACAATCACATAGACATTAGGGCGAAGTTCATTCCCTTGCTGAATGAGTTTTAACACTCCTCAGAGATGCTTCAATTACAGATCATAAACTGAGATTACTGAATTTGAATTCATTCCCAAATTGACAAGGATGGTTCCATCAGGGCTTGATGGATTCTTATCTCACCATAGATGCTAATGTTCCACACCCATGTTTCAATCAGGCTACTTAGAAAGTACATTGCAGCTTTGCATCCTGACTTATTTCCTCTAAACAGTCCTTTCATCCTTTTGTCTGGATATAACAACTCACAGATTACCACCCCAGGTAACCACATGTCATACACCCCCTGGTTCAGGGAACCCACCCCTTCAATGGGGTATATGGCACTTCCTTGTCCATAGCCCAATTCTTGTGCCAGTCACTCCAAAGTGCAGTGTCCCCAGGACAGTCACACAGGCAGACACTGGAGCCAGGCTGCATCCCAAAACAATCTTTGGACCACCCCAAATGACACATCCCTACGCTCTGGAAACTGGGTCCTGCAAGATGACGTAAGTGATGACTGGGCCCGGGCTGCACCCACAAAAGGAAGTGCCCTCTGCACCCAACATTTGGTCTGGAACACCATGTATCATACACCTCCACGTTCAGGGGACTCTCCCCTTCAAGGCAACATATTGCACTTCCTGGTCCAAGGCCTGGTTCTTGTGCCAGCTGCTCCAAAGTGCAGTGTCCCCAGGGCAGTCACACAGGCAGACACTGGAGCCAGGCTGCACCCCAAAACAATCTTTGGACCACCCCAAATGACAAATCCTCACACTCTGGGGACTGTCCCCTGCAAGGAGACATACAGAAGTGTCCGGTCCAAACACTGGCTCTGGCACCACACGCTTCTATTTGGAGTGCCTCCTAGAGGCCTGTATTTCTAAGGAGATTTGAAGAAGATAGTGGTTCGGCTGCTTGCCCTTTACTCCACAAACACATGTCATACACCCCCATGTTCAGGGTACCCTTCCCTTCAAGGGTACATATGGTGCTTCCTGCTACAAAGCCTGGTTCTTGAGCCAGCCACTTTAAAGTACAGTGCCCACAGGACAATCACACAGGCAGACACTGGGTCCAGGGACAAATTTCCAGGGACACTTCATCCAAAGTATATTAAACAAGGCTGCAGCTCACATTTTCTATAACTTATTATTTTCCAATCCATATTGGGCTTCCATTCAACTATACTGTGAGGTTTGAGGGTACGAGGACCACCAGGGACCAGGTGACATGTAAATATACTATTTCGATCATATGACACAATAGTTAGACATAGATCCTCCTCAACATTCTGTTCACTAGCCCAGTTGCTACTTGGGACTTTCCAGACTCACTTTCAAGAAAAGTCCCCGCATGTCCCAGGCGTCACATTAGTTATGCAACATCAAAAATGTTTATAAAGTTAAGTAAATAACTTTGTAACTGGCAGGTGGTTTCGCACAGAACAATATAAAAATCTACACAAATGTAATTGACAGTCTGGACCTAGTATACCTAAAGCAACGGAAAATAGGGATCTGGGACTTCTGGTTGCGGCACGGAAACTTCAGACTGCTCCGGGATCGGCTCCCGTGCAGCAACTGAATTATCGGTCCTTTCCAGGGAGGTTCGGGACCACCCGGACCCCATTGAGCTTTCCTGAAGGGGAGCTCAAGCAGGGGGCTTGAACTGAGCACTCCTGCTTGCGGTGGCAGGCAGGTAGAGTCCAGATCGCCCTGATGCAAAGGACCTGTGAGAGCGCATCTAACGGCAGCTAGTGGTGCGCAGCTATCACCGGGATGAGCAGAAGACTTGGCACTTCATACAACTTGGAAAGAAAAAGATCTTCAAGAATAACAGAATGGGTAATGAAAAAGCAGAATGAAATTGAATATGAATATGAATGGTTGAAATATATGCAGATTTTTGATCTTTTTAGAGAGGAAAAAAATGAGATGGAAAAGGTTTGGGAGAGTGGAGGGGGAAAAAATATCTCTAAAATGTATAAAGTGTTACTGAAATGGTATACTGAAGACGAGACCGTAAAAGGGCAAATGATAAAATGGGCGATAAATATGAATAAGGAAGTGTCTATTGAAACCTGGGAATATTTGTGGAAAAATTCTATTAAGATATCGCCCTGTACCAATGTTAGAGAGAATTGTTATAAAATGATGTATAGGTGGTACATGACTCCGAAAAAAATTGCAAATATGAACCAGAATATGTCAAATAAGTGTTGGAAATGCAAGAGCCATGAAGGCTCATTTTATCATATGTGGTGGACTTGTGAGAAAGCAGTTGACTTTTGGACAAAAGTCCACAAAGAAATGCAAAAAATTCTGAAATGCTCTTTTAAAAAGGCACCGGAAATTCTGCTTTTAGGATTGAAAATGGAAGAAGTCAATACAACTAAAAAGACCTTATTCTGGTACTTAATCACAACAGCGAGAATGATTTATGCACAATTTTGGAAAACAGAGAAAGTGCCAGAAATCGAAGACTGGATACAAAAAGTTCTGTTCATGGCAGAGATGGACAAAATTACGAAGAAGTTGAACAATAAAGAAGACGACGTGTTTTTTCAAGAATGGAGTGACTTTAAAATATATCTGGAAAAGAACTGGGATGTGAAACAAAACTTAATATGTTTAGATCAATATTAAGTCAAATGATGTTATCTTTAGATTGTAATGACAAGAAATTGATATAGTTGATGATATGAAGTAATTTGGAGCAGGGGTGGAAGCATTGCGGGAAGCCACTGGAGGGAGGGGAGGAATTGGGAATGGGGTAGACAATTGATAGAATGAAATGATTTAATTTCATATGTTGTATTCCTGAGAAAATAAAAATTTGTTTACCAAAAAAAAAAAGATCTTCAAGAATAAAGCCAAAAAATAATCCACAGAAACTGTTATTTTCCGAAATACGGCAATGAGTAAAGAAGAAAAGGAAAAATTCTTGTATCAAGTATACTAGTCCATGCCAAAAAAAGGATTCACTTTTTAAAGTTATTTATATTCTTGTAGTTATTATATTCCAAACTGTGGTCTAACTTTTAGCAAATTCTGTTAATAAGTTTATTTTCAAGCATCAACAAAGTTTCTTAATAGCCCCATATATATTTCTTTAGCTGTTCAAAAGCTCTTCCAAGCCGCAAAAGGAAAGGTGGGGGGGAGTATCCACCTCTCCTTTTTCTTCCAGTCTGGTTTTCTTTTTTTTTTAAAGACCTTCCATTGGATTATATTCACACAACATCCACATTATATTTGGATTATATCCTCTCTCTTTTTTGCAACTTGGATATTTGGTTTCCCAAAGCTTTACAACTTTAAATTTTATATCTTTCAATGTGTGTTTCTAATCTTATTTATTTATTTATTTAGGCAATCCTACATCAATCTTCCTTACTTTTCCTCCCTCTTACTATTGCACACAATATTGTTGTTGTTATTAATTGGTCTTTCCTAAATGTTCTTAACTCAATAATCAGTAGTCACAATAGTCACAAGATCCTTACCCACCCATATACAAAAGAGAAAGTAATTAAATACTGTCACTTGTCCGTTTTACTTCCACCTTTTTGATTACTTCCGCTTTAGTGTTTCCCTATATTAAGATCCTTCTTTCTCCCTACTAATGTTCTTTCAAGCTGCAGTCTTCTAATACAGTTTTTCCAAGTGTCTTCTTTTTGCCCTTCTTCTCTGCTCTTCCTGATTCCTTCACCGCCCTTCTTCTACATCACTACGCCACTACGTCGTCTCTGGTCTGTGTCGCCTCCTAATCTCTCCTCCCACTCACGCCTCCGTATCTTCCAATCAGCTCCGTTAATGGCACCGTCAGCGTTTCTCCGCATCATCCAATGAAGGCGACCATGAGACAACAAAAAAGAGAAAACAGCTAAGTGTAGATTTTACTAATTGCTGTTTACCTCTCCCACTTGCCTTTTTAAATTTATGTCCTCTTCCCCGATCTTTCACTATCTTTCTTTTTCTGTAGCCGCTTAGGGGAAGTCCCGACCTTTTTATGTCCTTTTCTTAGGACGTTACCACCTTTCACACACACACTCTCTCTCTCTCTCTCTCACTTCTACTGCACCCCCTCGAGAAACCAACTGCGGTTAGGACATATATTTTTTTTACATTATACTTAACTTCAATAAGCTCCTCTCGTTGAGTCTTCTTTCTTTCTCGGACTCCTTTAATTCTTGGACCCCTCTTGCGCTCAGCGTGACTTTGGGACTCCGAAAACTTTCTGTTTCAGGACACCACTGGAATGCAACTGGAGGGGGATGCCACCGCCTCTCTACTTGTCAGCTAAAGTCCCTTGCCAGAACCCTCTCTCCGGGAGGGTGCTGGGCGTTTGTGTAGCCTTTTAGAAAGTAAATGGACTGGCTGAAGCAGGGAGGAAGCTCACCCCACGTCTGCCATTGTTGAGCTCAGAACCTCCACCCCAAAAAACAATATCTTTAATTGTGTTTGTATCTTTTATAAAGTCTATATCTCTGCTACCTGGCATTACATTTTATGACACGCATGGCCTGGCCCCACAAATTCCCATTTATGTCATTGTTATGTCCCATTGTTATGTAACAAATGAGTTCGACACCCCTGCCCTAGGCAATCCAAATGTTTGTTGGGACCTCAGAAGGTAAGCTAATTGCCATGCCTGTTGGGGGAAAGGCTGCCCTCCAGTGACTCACTTCCTCACTGGCTCAACATTTGTTGGCTGCCTGGTTATACAACAGAGTTGCACAAACTGATGACCATGTACAGACAGCTTTATTCAAGAACTAACTTGCTTGATAGTAAAGAGCAACATTCCCTTTAATTTCCCCCCCACACACACATACTGATCAGAGTAGTTCACATCCCGAGCAGAATATAACTGCTGTAATAATCTCAAAATGGGCAATGGGTAGTGCAAGACCCTGTGCGGCTCCAGATTGCTGCTGAATGGGACTTCCTGTGTTAATGAGCAGCTGCTCACACACACAGCTTAGGGGGACCAGTGTAAAAGAGCTGTAGGAAAGGTTCCTAGCTACATCACTAGCAGAGAGAGTATAGAACTTCCAAGAAAAGGAGGAGGATATTTCCCTAAGAGTAGCAATCTGGAGACAGATAAGGAATGACAACGTATCAGGAAAGAAGGTGCTGGCCCTCTTTATCCTATGTAACTGCCTTTCTTCTTGCTGACCCCTGCACGGTCGTCTTCTCTTCTGTCTTTCTGTCACTGATGTCTCCTAATTTGTTCACTACTACATCTTGATTCAGATTTTGAACTATTTCATCACAGTCCTCCTTGTCTTCACAGCATAAAATCAAATCATCCACACAGGTGTCTCTGTCTCTTCAGTAGAGGCAACATTTTGCCCTGCCTTGTTTGAATCCTTTCTTGATGAGCATTTGATTGAGTCTGAGTACTTGACTTTTCTCTTTAATTAGGTAGATCATAGTGTATTTCGAGTAGTCATCAATAAAGGCTGGCACATATTTATTTCCATTAAGTGTTTGAGTTTTCATTGGTCCACAAATGCGCCATGCTTGTTAAAGTTTGGTCTTCTAGTCCCCTTTGCTTTGATGCAACACTTACATTTCTCTGCAACAGCACATTTGGTCTCCAGCATGCCTTTATGTTCTTGCTTTTAGATTGGTTATCACATCATTTTCTCTGTGGTCCAATCTCCTATACCACAACCTGGAACAATTCTTGTGATTACACTGCTTTGTAAAGTTTACTTTCTCTCTGTGACTTTCAAGTCTGTACAAAGCCTTATCCATATCACCCAGTGCGATTAAGTCAGTCTTCTCTCAGATGAAACATCTATTTTAAAAAGTGGCTTTAATTCCTTTCTTTGCCATTACTCTTTATAGAGATAAGAGTGTTCTCTAGGCTCAGGACATACCAACAATTTGTAACAAGGACTTCTCGGATGTCACTATTTGGAAGTTTGTAACACATTGTCCCAGAGCCTATGCCTTCAGCCCAGGTTCCTAGCCACATCACTAGCTGAGAGAGAGAGAGAGAGAGAGAGAGAGTGAGTGAGCAGCTTCTGAGAAAAAGGAGGCTATTGCCCTAAGAGTAGCAATCTGGAGACAGACATATATTAGGAATGAAGGTGCTGACCCCACTATCCTATCCTATCCTATCCTATCCTATCCTATCCTATCCTATCCTATCCTATCCTACCCAACTAGTCTTTCCTCTTGCTGCCCCCTCCAGGGTTCTTCTCTTCTTTTTGTACACCAGATACCTCTCACTCTAACATCAGTCTCGCTTGCCTGCTCAGTTTTCCTATGGTGGTTAAAGGGGGTGGGGCACTATCCACTCTGCCTCCTTGTCAGTCTCCTCCCTGCTCCACACTTCCAGGTCAACCCTCAAGCAGCTCCTTCTCTTCCAAGTCTGGCTTGGCTCAGCGGCTGATCTCTGGCTGGGCTCTTCCTTGCCTCCACTTTCCTGGCTCTGGAGCCTCCTGTACTTGTGTGCTCCATGCCTGCCACCCCCATCTCCTGTCCTGTGCCTTTCAGGACTATACAGGAGGAAATTAGTTCAACCCTCTGAGGTGTGGCTCTTTATCACTTTTGGCAAAATAGTGTTTATGGTGGTGAAAGACTGACAGGGTCTCTTTGCCTGGACATTGGGGGGCACTACCTCACTTTAAGTACTATGTTTAGTTGTTATCTCCTTGAATGAGATGCCTCTCTTTGTTTTAACCTGAAAGCTGCCCTCTGACCCCTTCTCTCTCGCTCTCTGTTTTTCCACCCTGCCTTCCATGGAGACACATGTCTCTGCATGTTTCTCCTGTAGATACAATGCCCTCATGCTCCAACATACACGTTGCTGGAGAAGCTGGCCATTTGTGATAGGGAAAGTACTCTTTAGATTAGACTTCTCTCTGTCCTTTTGACTGCAACCTGAATGTGAACTGGATCTACTTGAATAAATGTAAGTTTACCTTTTTTTCCAGTTCACTTCTTGGGAGATTTATCCTTGTCAGCCTTTTCCAGTCAGCTTCGCTCTGTCCATCTCTACTGTTAGGGTTTCTTAACAGCATAAGAGTACCCATGCTGGATCAGACAAATGGTCCTTCTAATTCAGTATCCTGCTTCCAGCAGTGGCCAGTCAGGTGCCACAGAAAAGCCACAAATGGCCTGCACAAACAGCCCTTACCTGCCAACTACACCCCAGGATCTGACAAGCATTCTGCCTGTGAACCCATTGGTTATCATGGCTAAAAGCCAGTGATAGATCTATCCTCCATAAATCTGTTTAAAACCCCTCTAAATCCATCTAGACTAGTGACCATCACCACATCTTGTGGCAGCGAGTTCCACAAATTAGCTACGTTCTGCGAAGCAATACTTCTTTTGTCTGTCTTAAATCTACTGCTATCTTTATCAGGTGACTGAATTCTATTAACCACCTTTACACCGTGCACAATTTTGTAAAGCTCTCTTATCGTTTTTTTTCTAAACCAAAAGTTTCCTCTGCTTTAGACATGCCTTATTAGGCAGGAAGGCACTCCCTAATTATTTCAGTTGCCCTTTTCTGCATTTTCCCTGCACTTCAACATTCTTTTTGAGATGCAGGAACTTGAACCATACACAGTATTCCATGTGACCACATTAGTTAGCACTATAATGGTATTTTTATTCCTTTCATGGTGATCCCTAACATGCAATTTGCCTTAAAAAAAAAAAAAGTACCCTGTGCACACAATGTTTTTTACTTCATGGTCTTTTTCTTGGTATCAATGCCAGTTCAGACCCCATTGGCATGTATGTGAAATTTGGATTTCTTTTGCCCTGGCATGCGTCATTTTGCACAAATTTACATTGAATCCCATCCCTTATTGCATTGACTGTTCACCCTCTTGGTATTCCTTTGTTTGGACTGTCCCTTTGTCATTTCTCTGTAACCCACAAAATAAAACTATCACATGAAAGCTCGCTTTAATGCTTCTTTCTACTAGATATTGCACAAGGCAGCTGTTTGCATCACTAACTGTGACCTGTTTAGGCTGTAGATTTGTGCAAGTTATACTGGCCTGTTACACCATCAGACCCTGAAGTGTACTGAAAAGCTGTACACCAACTTCTTCAGACTTGTGGTACAAGGGGTAAGAGAATAATAGCACATGAGATGTATCCAGGGATTTTGTTTTATTTTTTTTGTAGAAAGAGGTGCTGGAACTCTCAATAGGGAAATGAAGGAGAAGCACACAGGATTCTTTGAGACAATTATTTTCATGAGCTACAGACTTACCTCAACTTTAAAGCAGTTTCCAAACTTTAGACATGTCAACAACTTCCTCAGTTCTTTTTCGGGTATTGCTTTCGGTGCCTAACGCTGAATGATGACCTTGAAGCAGCCATGTTTTAACATACTTTGTTGGATCAAAGACTGTTAAGGGAGGTCCAACAATCTTTATAAACAATAAAGATGTTATTGTTTGACTGACAAAGAGGACCTTTCTGGAGTGACAATCAGGTTAATCTGGGAAAATCCTCTTTCACACTCACTGGAGGAAATAGCTATTGTACTGAGAGTGCGCCGAATCTGAGACAGTTCCTTGGCATTTATTCTCTGAATGTTAGGTGTTATCCGAAGGCTCAAATGGCTTCTCTTTCATTGAGTTAAAATCTTCTTGCCAATGTGTGTATTCTTCCCCATGGAGAATGCTGTCCATTGAATTTGCTGGCCAATTCTTATTTATTTATTTATTTTATTTCACTTATACCCCACCCTCCCCGCAAGCGGGCTCAGGGCGGCTTACATAGGCACAACTGTGCAATAAAATACAACAGGATTAAAACAGTTAAGGCACCAAGTACAATAAAAATAGGACAAGTTAAAAACAAAACAAAAACTCGCATCTTAATCCAAAACTGTTTCATACCCTCACATGTCAATGAAACTAAATTTTCCTTTAAGAATTCTTCAATGAACCCTAGTGACTCAATATGAGACATCAAATTTTTGTATATTCCATTTGCTGCTATGTCTTCCAGCTCTATCAAACCAATGAAGAGATTTACAGGTTCTTGCATGACTATTTTCTCAATGTAGGTGTGAATATACACTATCAGTACAGATTTCTGACGCACAGTAGTAGATTCATTGAGTATCAGTGAGATTTTAATATCTGAATCAATATCTTTCTGATTAATGTAGTTCTCATTATACTGCCAATGTGATTTATAATATTTATACAGGCAGTAGCTGAGTGCAAAATTCTCCCCATATCAATGCCATTTAATTATTGTAAATCAATTTCAGCTTCAAAATTATGAAAAGACTGGTTCTTTTTAGCCACCTTGTATGCAGTAAGGGATATTTTATTGGTAATTTCCTTCTCTCTTGATAGTGATTGCAGACATACTGTTTCGAGCTTTCCCCCCCTTCGTTAATTATTTTAACTGCAGCTTTATGGCCTGCACTTTCTTTATGGTCAAAAATCTTTTTCCTCAGAGATGTTAGTTGCTATTTCCTATTTTCACCGTTAAGATGTTATCTCACAATTTATCTATTCTTTAGAAAGCCACATACCCACATTCTTTTCGTTTCCTAAGCATCCAACAACCTAATTTGCCATCATGAGAAAATAACCAAACATTTCCCCCCCACACACACACTAATTCATTCTTCTGCTCTACGGTCCAACAACTGGGCCAGAAGCTTTCATTATCTTCAGAGACTGAAGTGGAACTCCCTGGGTCACTTGTTGCATTTTGAAGTTCCAAACCTGAATTATGGGGAGTTAAAATCCCAGCTGGATTTTTTTAGAATTTTGTTTCCATGATGAGGTTCCAGAACTCTGTTCCAGCACATTCCCCCAGAAAAAAAGCCCTGGATGTATAATTAATAAGGAGGTCGTTTTCTGTTCAAGAAAGAACAGTACCCATTGTAGGAAGATCAGTGAAAGCCAGTTGGGACCAGCATTACAGTTGCAATGGGTAGCTCTGAGAAGCAGCCTCTGCACAGCTCTTGGTCTTTCACCTACCTAAGGAAGTCATCATCATGTCCAAGCCTGTTTTGATGCTTCTTCCTACTAGACATTGCACAAGGCAGCTTCTTGCTTTACTAACTGTGGCCTATTTGGTTTTCTAGATCTATGGATGCGTTAAGATACCAATTCTCAAACTTTTTCGTCCACTTGTAAACACAGGTGCCTTTTCTGACCTATTTGCAACGTGCAGTTACCCTGCATTACTTCCTCCTTCCCAGTAAAAAGCACAGAAGTCTCACATCAGAGAACACTGAATAATTTAGTTTTCCTTTTCAACATTTAGAAATATCTGTAGGGAACCTGCAAAGGCTTGTGAGGGGTGTCGTATTTTCCCCTCCCACTTTTTCCATTCTTCCATGAAAATCGCCATAGCCTATCCCCTTTTCCTGCTTCTTTCTCTCCTTTCCACCCACCAGCCAACCTACCATTTATCTGCTCTGTCTTCAGCTATATTTTTTTTTACTTTATATCCACAACTTTCTCCACAATGGGGACCCAAAGCACCTTACATCATTCTCCTCCCCTCCATTTTATCCTTTCAATAACCCTGTGAGATAGATTAGGCTGGGAGTGTGTGACCGGCCTAAGGTCACCTAGTGAGCTTCCATGGTATAATGGGGATTCAAACCTGATCTCCCAGAGCCTAGTCTGAAATTCCAACTACTACCCCACACTGGCATTTGTGGGGTGGCTGCTATTGAAAAGTAGCAAGCAGCTGGGCCTGTGTGAGTCATGGAAGTTGGGTGGAAGCAAGTTGCCTGGTGGTTGCTCCCGGGCCGGGCCCAAATGAGTCCTCCCTCAAAGGCCAAAACAGGCCTGCAAGGTGCCTTGTCCTTCACTGACAGAAATCAAGGCATGAAGGTTGGCAATACTGTTGTGGAAGCCTAGCAACAGCCACTGAGGGCATTCATTTCTTAAAGCTACAGGTGCTGCTTCTATTATGTTTTTTGGAGGTTAACTCCCCAACATTAAAAAAAAATAATCAGATTTTTCTGCAAATCTGGGGCATTTTTCAGATTTGTAGAAAGATGCCATGTCAGTTCATGGTTCCAGTCTCTGGATCTAAATATCTACAGATTTGGTCAGGTTGAGCATTAGCTATATTAAAAAAGCAACAGGTTGTATTTCCTTCCCATTGCATGCATTACACAGAAGCTACCCAAATTTACCATTGAGCCTACTGGTAATAGGAGCTGCAAGCCAGTCACACAATATCCAGGACTTATATTTGTAAATGCATAATTTTTTTTAGTTGTAGCCACATGCTACACATTTTCCTGTGTACTCTTAATGTTTTAATGTGTGCAGTAACTGCCAATGTTTCAGTAAAAAAAAAATCAGGATCCAGCAAGAAAGATGAAGAAATAGGGACAGAGTGAAACCACGCAGTAAGAAGTCATTGGTTTCCATCTGCATACACCTCAGGGCCAGTATTCGAGAGAGATGAGCTAGTCATTTTCAGCACCAGGTAACCAGGAATTACCACTCTTGACATTCTTGTCCCACATTCCCAAGACAGAGTTCCTGATGGCATTATGTGATTCATCCTTCTTCATTTCATCACAAGATTGTGAGGTGTGATGAGTAACCAGCACTACCACCAGGACTCAGTGTGGACACACCCATTGATGGTATGGCTCTGGAAGGCAACAGACATAAGCCATACCTATTACAGATGGCCTCCACAGTCTGGGACGAACATTTCTGGCCAGATGGCAATGTGCAGGGAGCTGGTGCTAAAGCTCCCTGCAGATTTGTCTATTTACCGAGCCAGGTACCCATTTGCAGAGCTGTGCACTTTATCTGTGGACCTTTACAACTATCTCTGATGGGTACTTGTGAAAGCCGGTGGAGCAAAGTGCATTTTACCTTCCCCGACGGGACTGCTGGTGTGACTCTTTGGCTCCCCTAGACTGGCCCAGTCACCATGAGGACGATTAAGGAAGCTGTGGTATTGACTGAGAGCTCTACCGGTGCCCTACGTGCACACACAGGCAACTGCTCACTGACTGCCTCGCTGATTGCCTCACCTGCCCAGTACAGTTGCTATTTTGGTGTCACGAGGCGAGTCGTACTGGGTTTACTATCATCACCAGTGAGGCAACTGGGGAGCCCGGAAGGGACCTGTACTCCTGGGGGGGGGGTGTCTGTCCAGTGTAGCCTGAAAGCTGTGGAGCGACTGAAGGGGTGGCAGCCCTGCTGGACGAACTTTTGGCTGGCAATAATGATGAAGGCAGCAACAGCAAAGATGGACAGTTTTAGCTTGCCCTTAGCCTCGACAGACGACGAGGGACATAGGAGAATGAAAAAACTCACAGGAATGGAGAGACGTGGAACCGAAGCTCGTTGATCTGGAGAGCTTGATAGCCACTGGTGTGACATCGGAGAGGGGGTCCCAGAGGACACAAAGCACTGTTCACCCCCCAGGTCGATATGGACCAAGGACTCATTGGACTACAGCTTCCTCAGAACTACAGACAAGACTGCTAGCAGCAACTGTATGGCTGCTAACGTACAGGGAGTGATTTCAGGTTTTATTTTTAGACGTAAATAATTGGGTTGGGGTATAGTGATTATTAATTGATTGTTTTCCAATTAATTGTGGGTCTAAATTAATGGGTTAAAATTGATTATATTAATTATCCTACAAATGTTAATTAATTTGTTACATAAATTAACAAATTAGTTAATAAGGGGTTGTACTGATTGCTAGGTTGTAGATATTAGCCTTTATTTAAATTACTGGCTAAATTGCATGAGTATAAAATTGGCAATCATTGGCTGATAGGTTAAATTGCGGGGCTCAATAGTTTAATTACAGAAAACCTATGGAATTATTGAGACTGACATTTAATTAGAAGAGGACTAATATCAACTCTGGGAGTTTGTTAGTAACTATTAGTTACTGTACAAGAAGAAGAAGAGGAGGAGGAGGAGATTGGATTTATACCCCGCCCTTCATTACCCAAAGGTGTCTCAGAGTGGCTTACAAACTCCTTTCTCTTCCCACAACAGACACCCTGTGAGGTAGGTGGGGATGTGAGAGCTCTGAAAGAAGCTGCTCTTTTTCAAGAACAGCTGTGCCAGAACTATGGCTTGCCCAAGGTAATCCAGCCAGGTGCAAGTGGAGGAGTGGGGAATCAAACCCGGTTCTCCCAGATTAGAGTCTGCTCACTTAACCACGACACCAAACTGTTAGTATAGCTGATTGGTCTGAGGCTCCTGCGGAGATCATCAGCTAAGGGCGATGACCTGACTGGAGATTCCAGTACTCCTGGGGAGGGGAAAGTATAGCGGTGGGACCAAACATGAGCATAAAGGAAGGGGACCGATATGCAAAAAGCCTCAACCCCCCTTCCAGCTTGTGTCCCATCCCAAGGGTTGCAGTTAGTGGGGCAGGGATAAATAACCCTCCTCCGACGTTGGTGTTGTTGTGTAATGCCAGGTCCATAAATAACAAGACCATGGTCCTTTGGGATTTCCTGCTAGAGCAGAGAGTGGACCTGGCATGCATGATGGGGACACAGTGGCTCTTTCCCAATTGGCTCCCTACAGGCTCTCTCTCCTTTACCAATCACAGACTAGAGGGCAGGAGGGAAAGGTGGCTTTGTTCATCCGGGAAACTTACGCCTTCAGGCTGCTCCCACTGCCAAAAATCCCCAGCATAGAATGTGCTGGCCTGGTGTGGGAAGCTGGGGAAAGTTTGGCTATTTGGCTAGTGTACTGTCTGCCCAACGCACTGGCCAATGCCCTGCCATCCCTGGTGGAGGCCGAATCAGGCTGGGCAAAGCTACAAAAGCATCCTATAGGTCCTTTATGAGGACCTATGAGATGGCAGTCAGGGCCACCAAGAAAGAGTACTATATGGCCACGACTGCATCTGCAAGCTCACGTGCAACCAATTATTTAGAACAATTTGATCGTTGACTACTCTGCCTCAAGGCAGACCAAACGCTAGAGAACTGAATATTGGCTGTGAGGCTTTTGCGAGCTTTTTTGCAGATAAAGTAATCGCTCTACTATGGGGGAGCCGGCGGTGGCACTGCTGCTGCGGCGGGTCAGGGCTGCGCAGAGGAGGAGGCTGCCGCTGCTGCGAGACCCCTGGCAGCAGCAAAGGCAGTGAAGGCAGGCAGACAGGAGGGAGCGAGCGAGCGAGCACCCGGCCCGGCCTCTGTCCCCGTCTCGCCCCATTCCCAGTTGCATGCAGAGGCAGAGAGGACCCCCCCGGTCGGCCACCCCGTCCGCTCGCCATGGGCAGGATCAGGAGCTGATGGCGGCGGTCAAGGCGGAGGACATGGACACTGTGCAGAAGCTGCTGCAGAGGCCCAAGCCCAGCAAGGCCAGTGAGAGAAAGGTGTTACAGTGGGAGGAAGGCGCGCGGGGGGGCCCTCAGCGCTGCTGCAACTTGCAAGGAGTCACCCGCCCCTGGCAGGGCCGCCGGATTGCAGGTGTCAGGGAAGGACCCAGGTGTGTGTTTGTGGTGGGAGGGGATGGTTGGCCTGCAGCGCCGGGCACCCTGTTGGAGAGGCCAGGGTGGCCCTTGGTGGGTGGGACGGAGAAGGGGACCCAGCCGGCGGGCGCTGTTGCGCCGGTCGTGCACCCCCACCGGGCTTCACTTTCGGGAAGTTTTGTTTCCCTTCCCTCACACACACACGTTTCTAGGCCCCACCGGGAGGTTGGCATCTGCACCTCGCCGAGGGAGCAGAAACACCTCGGGGTGGCCCTGGTCAGGTTTTGGATCATTTCACTCAGCTCAGCCTAGAGGATGTTGGCAGAATACTCTTAAATGTATGTCCTACCACTTGCTGCTTTGATCTATGCCCATCATGGCTCACTAAAGTTGGTCAAGGCTACAAGAGCCTCTAAGGGAGATTGTGAACAAGTCCCTCTCTGAAGGAACTTTCCCTGAGTCACTTAAGGAAGCAGTGGTTCACCTCTCCTAAAGAAAGCATCTTTGGACCCACCTGAATTGGCTAACTATCAGCTGGTCTCTAACTTGCTCTATCTGGGCAAGATTGAGAGAGTGGTGGCAATTCCGTTGCAGAGTTTTCTGGATGACACTGATATACTAGACCCATTCCAGTGTGGCTTTCGTCCAGGTTACGGGACTGAGATGGCACTGGTTGCCCTCGTGGATGACCTCCAAAGGCATCTGGATCAAGGTGGATTGGCAGTACTGTTGTTGTTAGACCTCTCGGTTGTGTTCATTACTAATCCACCACCTCACCGATGCTGGGATTCAGGGGGCTGTCTTGCAGTGGCTCTCCTCTTTCCTACAAGGTTGTGGACAGAGGATAATGCTAGGGTAGCAGGTGTCCCAAAGGCACCCACTGGTTTGCGGAGTGCCACAAGGGGCTGTTCTCTTCCCGAAGTTATTTAACATCTATATGTGCCTCCTTGCCCAGAGGCATGAACTGGGCTGTCACCAGTATGTGGATGACACCCAGCTCTATCTGCTGTTGGGCAGCCAAGACCGGAAGATCTTGACCTGGCATTACAGGCCATAGGTGGGTGGCTTAGGCTGAGCCAACTGAAACTGAATCCAATAAAGGCAGAGGTCCTTTGTGTGAATTGGAGCAGTCTGGGGTTAGAGATCCCACTCCCAACCTTCAATGGGGCACTGTTGGTGCCAGGTTAGGAGCCTGGGAGTGCTCTTGGATGCCTCCTTAACGATCCAGGTGGCAACCACTGCCAAGTTGGCCTTTTACCATCTTCAGCTGATTAGGCAGTTGGTTCCCTTCCTCGAACACGATGATCTGGCAATAGTGATCCATACAATGGTCACCTCAAGATTAGAATACTGCAATACTCTCTACATGGGGCTGCCCTTGTCCCAAACCCAGAAACTACAGCTGGTGTAGAATGCAGCGGCCAGGCTGTTATTGGGTCTCCCTTTGACGGAGCACATTCAGCCGGTGTTGAAAGCACTGCACTGACTACCTATAGCATACCAGGTCCGCTTCAAGGTGTTGGTTTTTACCTATAAAGCCCTATATGGCCAGGGGCCTGCATATCTGAGGATCCGCCTTTCCCTATATGTTCCCCAGATAGCACTGTGTTCTGGATCACAAGATCTCCTCACTCTCCCTGGCCATACAAGATGTCAGGCTGGTCACAACCAGGGCTACAGCCTTCCAGGCAGCAGCACTGCTTTGGTGGAATGAGCTCCCAGAGGACATCGAGGCCCTGTGGGATTTATTACAATTCCACAGGGCCTGGAAGACAGAGCTCTTCCACCAAGTGTTTGAGGAAAACACCATGTTAAACCGCTAACACCAACCAGGCTAGCTAGGCCCTATAATCCATCCTGGCTGCCTGCTTTAATATCCACGCCCATACTGAGGAACAATGCACCTAAGAGCCAGACACCAGCCATACAACTATTGATTTTATTGTGGCAGATTAGAACAATCTTTGCCATCACATATATGTAGCACCTTTGGAATGTGTTTTTAGGATATTAACTGTTTTTTGTTGCCAATGGCCTTGTAAGCCGCCCTGAGCCTGCTTCAGCAGAGAGGGCAGGGTATAAATAAAATAATAAAACTTCACCCACTGTCACAGGCCAGGAGAAAACTGAGGCAGTTCTGACAGCACAGGCCCAAGAGGTGATAAAGCACAGGCTACTGAACCTGTTGCCTCTCACCCAATGGTGCTTTGACCTGGTCAGAGATTTTGTGCATAGAACACACTTTTCTCCTTTTGGAAGGGAACAAGCAAGGCCAATGGAGAAGAGGAAGAAGAAATGCAGCAGTTGCTCCCTGTAGCCCTGCTGCTGGGAGGGGAAAGGCCTTTGTTTTTCTGCTCACCTTGTTCTTCCCCGCAACACCTCAAAACCCATCTGCAAGAGACAGACCTACTTTTGCATCCCAACCCAGTTTGAGAAGCACTTCATGAAGGCATCAGTTAAATTCAAATGTGAAAACTACTACTAACACAAAGGTAGTGCCTGTTAAAATAGCCCAAGAAATCAAAGTTAATTACTACATCTGAACTAGGATGCTAGTAATAGTGAGCAATATAATAGTGCAGAACTTGCCATTTAAGTATCTCTGAACGTCAGGAATAAAAATGATTGTTCTTTGCCACAAATAAGCTCTGGGGTTCACTGTTTCTTTTCCTACAAAAGTCTTCAAACTGGGTTCCTATAAGAGTTATTTCATAATCAGTTATTTTGAAAAAAGCTTTAACCTGGAAGATTTAATGTAGTCCTTTGTACTGCAGAAAAGGGGTTGGACTGATAGAATGTACATAGCTCTTTCACTGAAGCAAAGCTCTTTGCACCAGTTGAAGATTCACCACTGGTCAAATGGAACCCCCAGATCCAGTCCTGGGCTTTTAACACCCTCTACCCTGGTTTAAGACATTGCAGGTATAAGCCACAGACTTGGTTTAAACCTGGGGCCAAAGTCCAGAGAAATAAACCAGAGACTTGCCATCTATCGAAGGTGAGGCCCACCATTATTGAATTGTTTAAATATTTAACTTTGAACAGCACACTGCCCTTATCTAGATTCTATTTGAATCCCTCCAGTGTTTCGGCACTCAAGCTTAACATTTTAGCATGGAGCAGCTGTAGACAATAGGTCTTGGAAGACACAATTCTAAGTTTCAAGGTAAGATCTTCCAAGATAACTACTTCTTTGTCCATCATTCTCATCAAAGGAACCCTCTTGAGTTGTCCATCCCATCTCTACCACTTCACACAAGTGTGGGCAAGGCTGTTTGGTTCATCATACAAGCAACTGTTGCTCTTCAGCTTTACAATACTTGTTCTCAAATATGCACCTCTATCTTCTCATTAAACAAACTGAACTTCTTCAGGGTTCAGAGATCAGGCCCAGCAACCAGATCATCAGGTCTTATATCAGTAATTGCTCAAGAACAGATTTACATAGAGCTTAAGCAGCTAGGGGAGCTGCGGTGGCTCAAGTGGTTAAGATGCTGAACTGCAGGCTGCGGAAGGTCAGTAGTTCAGCAGTTCGAGACCCAGGTGATGGAGTGAGCTCCCATCTCTAGTTTCAGCTCCTGCCAACCTAGCAGTTCGAAAGCAAGAAATTGCAAGTAGATAAATAGGTACCACTTCAGTGGGAAGGTAACAGCATTCTGTGCGCCTCGGCGTTTAGTCATGCCGGCCACATGACCACGGAAACGTCTTCGGACAGCGCTGGCTCTTCAGGTTTGAAACTGAGATGAGCACCGCAACCCTAGAGTCAGATTCGACTGGCTTTCAAGCAAGGGAACCTTTACCTTTAAGCAGCTAGGAGATATTGCTATTAAACTAGTGACTCAGAAACCCCTTTTCAGCTTTCACCCACATTTCCAGTAAAAGCTTCCCACACATGTACTCACACTTGTTATAAATGAAGCTTTAAATAACCATCTTTATTGAAGTACATGACACGCTCTTCTTCAAGAAGTAGGTACTTGACATCCTCAGTGTTGATGCTTTACAGATCTGATGCCCATTATGTTATTTAACTATCTTACACCAACCAAGAAGGCATAACGCATTAGAACAATAGAACTGCATTCTACCACACAGCTCCTAAAACTCCAAGTCAAACAGCTGCTGAGCTGGCCTCACATTATGCAGCTGTAACAGTGATCTTTCATTAGGATTTATGAACATCCCCATCCAACAAAAAGTGAATATTTTCCTAGATTGTCATGTTGTTCAGGGTGCCAATTTGAATTTGGACCTAGAGATTCATACCAAACAGGCTGACAGATCCATGCTCTACAATTACAGAAATACTAGCATACTTCCAATGGTCATAGTTCCTTTTTTATAGAAGCAGTTGTAATGGAACTTTATTACTAATTATATTAGAACTTGGATTAACCAAACTGAGGAACCGCAGCCAAGCATTCTGTTTAACTACTTAAACAAATATTTGCCACTTAAAATTTTAATAGTTTAGAATGTTAAGCTCTGTTAGCAAAATGTTCTACTTTGTGGCCTATTAAAGGGTCCCCCTTAGTAAATATAACCCAAGAGGTACATATGCTTCCGATATGGTTACAGGTTTAAAGGAAAAAAAGAGAACTGCTACTAACACATTATGTAACATTAATACTAACATTATGCACAAAACACTGATATTTAAAGCTACATCAATTACACCAGTAGAGGCAGGACAATTGTAAGGAATGCTCTAGTTCTGGCAATAGTTTAATCCTTCAGAGTCTTTGTTCTAGAATGTAACCATATATTTTTTGGAAGTAAATCGAGATAACAACGAATACATCTTTATAGGATGATGCATTACTACTAAGGTCTATATTCATGGCGTTTATAAAGTTTTTTTAGCCAATTCAGTCCTCTTTCACTTCACCCTTTAAGTGCCTTTTCACACGTGAGTAGGGGCTGATAGTATCATCCATCACAAAATCATAAAGTACTTTTATCCAGGATTTATACTGTGGCAGGTTGTCATAGTATTCAGAGGCCATTTCCTTTAGCTGCAATAAAAGAAAAAGAATTATTCACTTCTAGTATACCCATACCAGGTTCCATGTTCAGGCTCCCTTCCACCTGTCCAATGTCCTTTACAGCAGGCTGCTTACCTGCTCTTTTTAAGGTCTCAGCCGTGGAAAGGGAAGAGGGTTTTGGGTCTACCCCTTATCCTATTAGTTTCCCCGGCCGGCTCCTTCTCTGCCTGGAGCCAAGACGGGTCTGGCCTCATTGGCCTCTTCCTGACTTTTAAAGGCCACTTAGTCAGGTCTACCCACAACTTTCTGGCTCGCACATGACACTGCCCCCCAAGAGCTAGAGACTTGATCTGTCAGTAGCTCCAGCCTCATACTTCCCCTACCCTGATACCTTCCTTCCCTGTTTTACCCCCATAATTGTCCTGATCCATTGTTCTGCTGAACCACATCTGTGTAGCTGGCCCCTGGATGAATAGCCAGTAGGGTTCCTAAAATGGCCAGAATATTCCCACCTAGCCAGCAACTGTCTGGGCTCCTAATGGCTCAGCTGTGCCCCTAGGCAGAGATAAAGTCCCCCCAACAACCAAATCATTTAAGCATAGTACATGGACTGAACAGCTGATTGTTTTAGCTTGTTTCTCATAAGTCCTTTAAATTCATGCTTCTAGATCAGTTGCTGTTTTTTAGCTTGTTCCTCATAAGTCCCTTAGATTCACACTACTACCATCAGTTGCAATTGATGGGGAGAAAGTTAAAACTTTCTCACTTGCTTTAGATTTCTCCCAGTCTGTTTTTTTCTTTTCTCCTTTCATTTTTTCTCTCTCCCCCCCCAGCCTTTAACTCTGCCTTCTTTATCCTACAACTGATTATTTCACCATCCCCACAGTATCTTCATGTTCTCCCCACATCCTACCCATGTTCAACAGGCCCTCTACCACCTTCCATATTCTCTACTTGGCCCCTCATACAGCCCCTCCCCATCACTCCTCCCCCTATATTCCCATTTTTATTCAAGGAGAAATATTATCTGCACACCTGTAGATTCTCTACCCTGGTATTCAGAACCATCTCTGTATCTAAGTCAACTATACAGATTTCATTAACCACACAGGGGACACTTCATTATTAGATATGATATACACGATCAGACATTATTTCGATTCCCAAAGCATCAAATATTTAACAAGAAGTTTCAGTAAGTTAATCAAGAGTCTCTTGCATAGATAAATAAACAGATAACTATGCCACCTGAAGCAGATAACTATGCCTTAGATTTCTCTAGTATATCCTATAAAGAAATATTGTGTTAGAGCTGCCAAGCAATACAGGCAGAGTACCCCTTCCAGAATGGTACTATGTTGTATTGGAATGCAGCATTAGCATCATGGTGGGAGGAACTGTAATAGACACACTCCAATACCCTTTCCTATGTGAGATACCCTCCATGGGTCCAAAAATGCAATTTGTCTCTGTGAATAAGGATACAAGAAAGCAGAGCCTGAGGGGCTACTAAAAATAATGATGGGCTATAAAGCACAGCCTGGGCAATGAGGAAGAGAAACACTGATACCATTTGAAGGTTTATGAACTTTACTGTGAGAAAGCAGACCAGATTATGAAGCAGCTGTTCTCCCAGCTTTGCTGGCCTTTAAAATGATAGCTACTTAATACAGCACAGCAAATTAGAAAGCCTCTAACTTCTTGCCTAGGTGACAAACTGTAAATCCAAACAACAAGGGGAAAATATTAGTGTCACAGGAGTTCCCAAATTTACAAATTCCACTAGTAGAAAACACCATCAAAGCTTGCCAAAACAACATATTAAACAATTATAGAGTTGGTGGTGTCACAACAACATTAATGGATACTGTAACTATAATAACCTATGATTCGCTTCTTACACTATGAACCTTGTGGTCTGTTGAAATTGCTGAAATCAGGTTCCACTCACACAGCCGGAAAACTGAAGAAGTCGAAGGAAACGCATCTTCCAAGTATCTAGAATGGGCGTCTTTGCAAAGGCTGTTTGGAAAATGTTATGACTATGTGGACTCCTCCTATTAAGTAACACTGACTACATGGACTTTATGTCTTATCTTCAAAGGAGGAAATATTGCATCTTATGCCTTATTATAGTTACAGTATGCGTTAATGTTGTTGTTGTGACACCACCAACTTTATAATTGTTTAATATATTGTTTTGGCAATTTTTGACGGCAAAATAGCAAGTCTGTATCTTTGTCAACAGAACTAGGGTAGCAAAATGTTAAGGAACACAAGGTGTCTTGAGCAAGCTACTTAACTCACCGGGTGACTTCAGGACAGCTCCTCTCTGCAACAGAATATAGTGACCTTACACGGCTGTCAAGAATTACCTCACCTCACAAGAAAAATGCAATACCATATTAGCCAGCCACTATATTGCCACTTTCATAAGTGACACAAGATGTCTCTTGCGACATGGCACTAGCAACAGGGTGCACAAAATGTGGCCATGTTGTGCAGCCCATCCTGATTCTCAGGCAGAAGTTCTTTC
>NW_015174854.1:244381-303918 GCF_001447785.1 Gekko japonicus
GCAGGGACACAGCAAGCTACTTCCCCAGGTAAACTATGATGCCAGGGCTCCCCTTTAGTTGAAGAACCCTAAGTATTTCTTCAGTTCCAGCTACCTACTACCTACCTACCTGAAATTGTTCTTGTATATGAAACAAAGGGAGAGATTTAGTCCAATAATGCTGCAATTCTATACAAAGCACTTGTTGACTATACAGTCTGTTGAACTCACAGGACTTATTTCCAAGTGAACAAGCATAAAATAAGACTGTAGATCACTTAAATTCAATCCTGCTTTACAGTCTAAAACTTACCCGCCCACCTAGAAGCAACAAGCTACTTGACAGGAAGCAACTTTTATTCTTCTCAAGTGAGCAGGCAAACAGCTAGCCACAAGTATTCATTTACTAACCTTCTAATACTTACCACTGGAAGATGCTTTCCAGGAACATTAGGAAAGTCATGGTGTTCATTATGGTATCCAACATTGAACGTAAGCATATTAAGTGGTCCATAGTAGGAATATGTTTCATACCCTTTCAAAAACATGTAATGTTCAGCTATGAAGTGTCCTGAAATAGGATGCACGCCCAGCCCAAGCACTGATCCCAAAAGCATATAAAGGAGTGATTTTACTCCAAAGTAGTAGTATATTGCAACATCAAAAAGGGCCTGAACCAAGACATTGATGATTTCAAGTCGTGAGATTGGTTTGGGATTTATAGACAGAGGTCGAATGGCATAAAATAAGGGCTGAAGAATAATCCAAAGGAGCTTTCTAAAACGGGTGCAGAAAAACCATCCTTCAAAGTTAGTAGGAATGTCCACGTCAATTCCATCACCACCAAGATAACGATGATGATCCATGTGGTATCTCTTGAAGGACACTGAATATGGGAAGCCAAGAGGGAGATTCGCAAACATTCCAAACCATCGATTCCACAGAGGTTTAGCATTGCCAAAGGCACTATTGTGAGAGATTTCATGAACAGCTAGAGTCATAGAGTGACTGATACAGCTGTGGAATGCATATGACCAAAATAGAACCCATTTCCAATTCAAGTCTTTAACTAGATAAAAAGTAACTAGCTGTACAAACACCATCAGTACAACTATCCAGATCAAGTTGTAATCTGGTTTCATCAACGTTTTTATTTCTGGATGTTTACCTGTTGAGAGTAAAAGACAACAGTGAGAAAAGTTCAAACAATTATCAACTGACAAAAACTCTTTTTAGATGGTCATAATCCTGTTTCCACATTTGAATTTTACTGCCACAGGCTCTCAATTTTTATGTAAGTGATCAAAGTTAGTACAACTCTGTAGATCAGCTCAAGTACCACAAGAATGGTGACAATGCTGCTGTGTATTTAGCTATTCACAGAAGGGCAATATTCATTCCTCTCCACATTCTTGTGGATTTGTTCTAATCTACAGAAGTGCATGGAAGACTTCCAGCATATGCATGCCCTTTAATAGAAACAATAATGCAGAAACTGTGCATAGAACAAAGAAGATGGTTAGATGCACCTGTGCTAGCACAAAATGCCAAGGGGCACAACAGAGAAAAGGAGGAAGCACAACTGCCACCACTTTCCTCTTTCAGAGCCAGTTGTAGTGATGGAAGTCTGTGAGCAAAAGATGGGTGATTTCACTGTATCCCCCCTCCTCACTGCAGTCCTCCTTGCCCATACCATTTTACCACACCACACCCATCAACTGTTTGGAGGCCTCACTGGGGGAAGGAGAAGACAAAAAAGATCTGTGTCCACTTTCTGCTTAAAGTTCTTAGAATACAACCCATTGACAACTGCAGGCAATGCGATCTTCGAGTCTATAATGAAGCACAACCTCTTAGACCAAACACCATATGGTAGCCATAGAACTCTGTCTACTATTCCCCACCACTCCATGATCTCTAAAGTATACTTACTCAAATGCCAGCTAAGCAAATTGCACGATCAAATTACGGACGAATTAAATAATTTTATGGGTTATTTTATGTATGTTCATTGAAAAGAAGTGCTTACGTATTGCAGCCACACCATAAATTTAGCTTCTGTGCCATTTTAAATGCCTTTGTTTAGGAGTCTGCATCATCGGCATAACTCTGCTTTTCAGCTAGTGCTACCATCACCTAGAGGATTACCATATGGTTGCCACTATAAATTTCTGCTCTGTGCCAAATCTGTCTGAGTCAGAGACAGCATGTCAATCTCTGAACTAACTAATTACTACCTACTGCTCACTGTCCTCCAGCAAACAGAGATTCCACAGATGAGTTTCTATGCACAACTTTCATTACTAAGAACCAATTCACATGTTACAATGTCCTTGTATATGTGTCTTTGTAACTATTGAGAAAACATTTTATGGAATCTCCTGTTATTTCTTCTCATTTGAACTGTTTGTGGTTGTGCCTTCAAGATCTCACTTTTAAGAAACTCCCATCCCTCTTGAACTCCCTTCTCCTTGAGTAGTCAAGTCAAGTCAGCCATGGGATTCTATCCAGCATAAAAGAGTTTATTAAAATTAGCTTTTCTAAAGTCCAACCTACATGTCTGATTATGTACAGCTTTTCCCTTCCCCAAGATCTTAAATTCCAAAAGTACAGGGTCACTACAACCAAAGGTGCCCACTATTTTACTATGACGTTTTTAGGATCTGAACGTGCTGGAAAAGTGGGTGGATGTGAACAAGATGCAATTTAACAAGGATGAGTGCCAAGTTCTACATCTCAGTAACAAAAATGAGGAACACACATCCTGGACAGGGTATACACTTCTGAGTAGCATTGTGTGTGTGAACAAGATCTTGGGGTAAGGGTGGACCGAAAGTTAAATATGAGCAGCCAGTGTGATGTGGTGACAAAAAGGGCTAATACAATCTTGGGATGTATCAACAGAGGCATAACATCTAAATCACAAGATCTCATAGTCCTGCTGTACACTGCATTGGTCAGGCCACACCTGGAGTACTGTGTGCAGTTCTGGAGGCCTTACTTCAAAAAGGATGTGGACAGAATGGAGTGGGTGCAGAGGAGAGCGATGAGGATGATCGGGGGCCTGGAGACCAAGCCCTATGAGGAAAGGCTGAGGGACTTGGGAATGTTCAGCCCGGAGAAGAGGAGGTTGAAGGGGGATATGATCACTCTCTTTAAGTATTTGAAGGGCTGTCACTTAGAGGGGAGCGGGAGCTGTTCCTGTTGGCAGCAGAGTATAGGGCTTGCAATAATGTATTTAAATTAAAGGTGGGAAGGTACCAGCTTAATCTCAGGAAATCTTTTTTACAGTATGAGTGTGTGACAATGGAATCAGCTGCATAGGGAGGTGGTGAGCTCCCCCTCACTGGCAGTCTTTAAGCAGCAGCTGAACAAACACTTGTCAGGGATCTAGGCCGATCATGCATTGAGCAGGGGGTTGGGCTAGATGGCCTGTATGGCCCTTTCCAACTCTGTTATTCTATTATTCTAAACTTGGTTAACAAAATGCATTACCAATAGAGCTTCAAACATCAGCAACCCACTGATGGACACTGAGAGACTATTATACTCTATAGGGTTGTTTGCACTTATATAAGGCTTGTTTGCACTGTATATAATAATTTGCTTTTTACATAAGCAAGGACAGTTGCTTTTGTCCCTGTCTTTTTGTGATCTCCAGCACTCAGTACTTTCTGAAGTATCTTGCAGAGGTCTCTCCTCTTTTTTGCTATTTTCCCTAGGAGTGTATCATCCAAGTTCTCTGCCTGGCTTGGTGGTCTACAATAGACCCCCCTCATAATATAATATCACTATTTCTTACTCTTCCTTTCCCCCCCCCCCAGAGACTCTGAAACTGACCTTCCATGCTCAGATTAATGTATTTCCTCACATGTATATACATCCTTGGCATATGCCACTGAAGTTAAATGGAATACTGGGGGAAGAGCCCTCAATTCTAAAACAGTATTGCAGGAAATTCAGGTTTGACATCTGAAGCTTTCAGCTATATAAGGAACAATCCATGTATAACCCAACCTCTTTTCCATGTTTTGCTTTCTCAGTCTCTACTTGAGACAGTCAATGGGGTAGCAGAGACTCGGATCCTGTCTCTGTATGTCCAGGTGAGGCCAAATCCCTCCCATCCTTTTTCTGTGTGTTTTTTCTCAAATAAATCCCATTTCATTCAATGTGACTTTTTTACAAAGCACTCCTATGCTCTCTTTCCTGAGTGTATAAGCCTTGTTGAGTACAGACAACTAAGAACATAAGAGCCCTGCCAGATCAGACCAACAGTCCATCTAATCCAGCATCCTGTCTCACACAATGGCCAACCAGTTCCTCTGGATGGCCAACAACAGGGCATAGAGGCCAAGGCCTTCCCCTGATGTTGCCTCCTGGCTCTGGGATTCAGAGGAATAGTGCCTCTGAATTTGGAGGTTCCCCTCAGTCACCATGGCTAGTCGCCATTAATAGACTTATCCTCCTTGAATCTATCTAATCCCGTTTTAAATCTGTTTATTCCTGTAGCCATCACTACATCCTCTGGCAGCAAATTCTACATTTTAATAACTCTCTATGTTAAGTAGTATTTCCTTTTGCCCATCCTGAACCTACTGCCCATTGGCTTCACTGGATGTCCTTGGGCTCTAGTATTTTGGAAGAGGGAGAAAAACTTCTATTTGTCAACTCTTTCCACCCCATGCATAATTTTCTAAACCTCTATCATGTGCCCTCTTTACTCATCTCTTTTTTAAACTGAAAAGTCCCACTCTTCAGCCTTTCCTCATAGGGAAGGTGCTCCAATCCCCTAATAATTTTGGTTGCCCTCCTCCATACTTTTTCCAGCTCTGCAATGTCCTTTTGGAGATACAGTGACCAGAACTGCACACAGTATTCCAAATGAGGCTGCACCATAGATCTATCCAGGGACATTATAATATTGGCCATTTTATTCTCAATCCCCTTCCTAACAATCCCTAACAGAGTTTGCCTTTTTCACTACTGTTGCATACTGGGTTGACACTTTCCTTGAGCTATCCACTACCACCCCAAGTTCCCTCTCACCCTCAGCAAGTTCAGACCTAATGGCAGGGAGGGCGGGATATAAATGCAGATATAAATTTTTAAAAAATTAGCCTATACTTGAAGTTGGGATTTTTTTTGTCCCAATGTGTATCACCGTACACTTGCCAACACTGAACATTTGTCACATTGTCACCCACCCACCCAGTTTGTGAAGACCCTCTTGGAGCTCTTCACAGTCAGCCTTGGTTTTCACCATCCTGAATAATTTGGTGTCATCTGCAAACTTGGCCACTACACTACTCACCCCTAGTTCCAGATCACTTACGAAGAAAATAAATAGTACTGACACCAATACCAATCCTTGTGGCACCCCACTGCTTACTTTCCTCCATTGTGAGAACTGTCTAATGATTCCTACTCTTTGCTTCCTGTCATTTAATCAGTTTTTAATCCATAAGAGAACCCATCCTCTTATCCCACCACAGCTTGCTCAGGAGTCTTTGGTGAGGTACCTTGTCAAAAGCCTTTTGAAAGTCCAGGTATATAATGTTTACTAGGTCATTTTCTACATACTTCTTTAATTTTCCAAAGAACTTCAAAAGGTTGGTGAGGCAGGACTTGTGTGGGTCACTACCATACCAACAAGGCTGGGAGCCAATGTTCCACATCAACCATTTTCCCCAGGGGAACTGATTTCTGTAGTCCCACAATCAGCTGTAATTCTAGAAGACCTCCAATTACCACCTGAAAGCTGGCAACTCCAAGCACCACTGAGTTAGCACAAGTTCCACCCTTGCAAGGTGACTAATTTCCCGAGTTCGCTCCCTGCCTAATGCTGCAGCTAGGCAGTAAGTACTAGCAGCCTGCAAAACGGATTATCACTGGACTTGCATTTTTGGTGCCAAAGCCTCCTGCTAGAAACTGGGGAGGAAGCTACGATCAAGCTTGCCTAACTCAGCTCACCCCAGTGGGGTTGGGAAATAGAACAGCGTTTAACGAACGGGTCGTCAACCAAACCCTTCCCGCGTGTGATTCATGACGTCTCCACAGGCTTCAGTTCGCCCTTCGTCTCGACGCTCAGTCGGGGCCTTGTCTTCCTTCACCTCCGGTCGGCAACCGAGATGCAGGCGCTGAAGGCCGAGATATTTGGGAAGCCCTCCCTGGAACCCAAACCCAAGAAAGATCCCGAGGGCATCCTGCCTCGCCTCCTTCAGCCAAGGCGTTGGGGGAGGGGGGAGAAGGCGAAGCGGTCCCGCGAGGAACGGGGGAAGCCTGACAGACACGGAGCGGGAGGAAGTGAAAGGGGAAGCACCCGCGGTCCAACGACTTACGCAAGATCTCCGTTCGCCGGGCGGCGTGTGGCTGGTCCGTATAAACCCATTCGAAATCCTCACGAGCCACGACGTTCCCCATGGCTGAGGCGCTGGCTGCTGCTGCACGAGACCGTGCCCGGGCTTGCGGCGCTCTCTCTCCTCTTTCACAGTCCCCGTTACCAAACTCCACCCCCTTCTGCTTTTAAAGTAGCCCTCTACAGCCAAGCCTCCTTAGAAGCGCTTGACTCCTCATAAAGCAGGGAGGAGTCTCTAGCCGGTATCACGCCCTGAGGGGCATTGGCTGCCGCGGGAGATGACGTCACGGAAACATTCAGCTGCCGGGTGAGCGGGGGAGGTGCCCTTCTTCGGCTGCGCGGCTGAGGTGGAGTAGTACGGGCGCTTCTCTAGAATTGTATTTTGAAATGTTTCACGTCTCGTTCTTCTCCCGTCCGTCCCCTCCCCGTATGCATGGCCTCCTCTTCTTTGTTTCACCTCACAAGCTAGCTGTAATTAGTAGCCAGTCTAGTTTATTTGTCATTTTGAAGGGTGAAGTCCAGGCAATACGATGATGTGGCGATGGGGTGCAAATTCAGTTGGATAAATCTGTTAGGCGCCCCCGTCCCGGCTAATTTTATATTTAGTGCTTTTTATATGGGGCTGTGTAGGAGAGTGTGCAAGGAGGAGAGAAATGCTACTTCTGGGCCAATAACCAACAGAGAAACGGTGCAACTGTATAATGTATACAATGAACAAAGCAATGGAACCTTCCTATCCTCCAGAACAATTTGTTCTTCTGTGTTTTGATATTCCAACAGAACGATTTGCTATTCTAATCCAATACATTAGAAGAAGAGACTGGATTTATACCCTGCCCTTCATTACCCAAAGGAGTCTCAAAGCAGTTTACAATCTCCTTTCCCTTCCCCTCCCCACAACAGACACCCTGTGAGGTTGGTGGGGCTGAGAGAGCCCTTTCAAGGAGAACAACTCTGAGAGAGCCATGACTGATCCAAGGTCACACCAGCAGCTGCATGTGGACTAGTGGAGAGAATCAATTCTCTCAGATTAGAGTCCATGCTCTTAACCACTACAGCAAACTGACTAGAGAGAACTGTCATATTGCTTTCCACATGGGTTCTTTCTGACATCCTGGAAGTACCTATTCTCTTATACCTCAGCCAGGAATCTCTTGGCTTCATGTTTACAAAACAACACTAAACAGAACTACACCCTTTTGCTATGTTATAGTGCAATTAGGGCAATGAGTTTAGAAGGGTTTGACTGCATAGGGTACCACTGTTGTCCTTCCACCTGGGCACGGAGGTACTTTGGAAATTGCAGCACTTTCTCACCACAGCCTGTTGACTACATCATTACACCACCACCCCAAACTAGGAATCTAAACTAGAAGTTTGTGCAATTGCAAAGACACACCCTCTGGGATGTATTTGTGTTATTGAAAAAAAACTCTTTTAAACACACACCCACCTAAAATGTGCTGTGAAAATACTTCCTAGTTAGGTAACAGCTAAAGTGGTAGTAGGATCTGGATCTCAGTTCAGCCACTGTTTCTGATTATAACAGAGCCATATATTTTCCAAAACTTGCTCCAGGACAACTTCTCTTAGCACATGGAAAGAGACAATATGAACAATTTCCACCAGATTACTCACAGCTAACATTAAGAAAGACAATTTAAACCAATGAGGAAGGCCTCATGACCAAAACACTTGTTGGATGGCCGGGCTATAAATAATAAATTTGGTTTTGTTTACACGTATTTTATGTTATTTATAATTGTACCTGGTCATTGGAAAGATACGTGTAAGTGTGCAACAACCCCATGTGTATAAGTGCAATTTTACTGAGAAGGTACACTAGGGGAAGGTAACTATTACTATAACCAAAAACTGATGGATTTTGATGCACAGTTTTAATTATTTATAATTTGATTTAAATTTTTGGAATATAATATTAGCTTTTCATAACTGACATTTTTATCTCCATATTTAATTATCCTATTTAATTAATGTATGGTTTTATTGTTGGATGATATGCTGTAAGCTGCCCTGAGCCTGCTTACGAGGTAGGGTGGGATAAGAGTCCCCAAAATAAATGAGTAAATATATAAGGGGTTTTTTTCTCTCTTTTTCAGTCTTTCCAAGCTTTTAGGTTACCTGGTCTGTTCTGGGTTAAAATCCCCCCTTTTTTGTTTATTTTCACACTTTTACACACACATCATAGTGTTCTGTGACCATTATACTACAAATGTTGCTCTAGAATGCCTAAAACTGGTACACATAAGTCTTAGCTCAGCAAAAAATGTCCTGTGCCGATGAAATAGAAAACCAGTATAGCTATATAAAAGCAAAAATAGTGATAACATAAAACCAAAACTTTACCCCTTCACATAACAAACCAAGCACAAGTTGTATCATTGGTGGGCTCATCCAAAATATGTCATATTTGTCCAAAAATTATACAAGCCATAACCAATGCTCCCTCTAAGCTGTGGAGTTTCTGCTTATAGTTTGTGCCCAGGCCTACAACTTCTACAATACATTCCATGTAGCTGACTGAACATGAGAGCCAAAGAAATCTATGTGGCTCCAAACACAAGGCCTCTGAAAATCCTGGGTGAGTGACCAAAGTTTTTGTTATTGAAGGAGAGTGTTGCCTTCTCAAAACACACAAAGCCTATCCACAAATCTTGGGAAATGGGAGATACTACACGGACATCTATGATGAATAACTGCACCATGCATACCGAAACATCTCAGGCTGCATACTTCTTTTTGAGATAATTGTTTTATATGTGGCTAACCAATTTATTATGCAATATTATGTTTACAGTTCTATTGGATCACCACAAGGGCCCTGAGACTCAGGTGACTGATAACATTGTTAATTCATAAATTATTGTTCTAAGCTGCTTAGACTGATCTGCATAGCAGAAGAAAGTGAATTACTAGAAAAAATAATAAATTGTCTACCTGCTTTTGGAACACCCCCTCCCCACAACATTCTTCATTAAAATTGAATCAAGTAACACATGCCACGAGCATCTGAAGTCTTCATAAAAAACCTCAACTATTCTATTTTTAGTGCCGAAACTATAAATTAAAGCAGTCACTACAGCATGACACCCAGTAACATCCGAAAAAATGTTACTAAGCCAGTAGGGCTGCAGTGTCAAAAGGGCTTAGGATGGCAACTACGTGTTATGCTGGCCTGTCTTTGAGATATATTGGTATGTCCAGATATATACTGGTAACAAGCCCCACTGACATCACACCATGCTAGTATGACTCCTATGGTAGTACTGACTCGGGTAAGATCAGGAGAGTGTGTAGATCGGGGGTTCTCAGTCTTTTTGAGCCTGTGGACACCCTTGGAATTCTGACACAAGGTGGTGGGGGCAACCACAAAATGGCCATCATGAAAGGTGGGGCCATACACAAAGGAAGCCCAAGTGCAGAGGACAAGAGGAGTACTTTTAAAAAAAATACACCGGAAAAGAGCAATGAGAGAATAAAACCAACACTGCAGTGGCAGCTGCCACAAAAACATTATTTTAATGTGTACAGTCCATCAGATCGCCAGTGGTCAATCAGAAGCCCTGCATCACAGGCACCATGTTGGAGACCCCAGGCATACAGTGGGGTTTAGCTTCCTAAGCCTCTCCTACCCCAGGTATGCCCCTGATGCTGGCACAATGTTATGGCACCAAAAACCCGGTAAGTCATCCCGTAGGGACCCACCCAAGAGAAAAAAATGAAGTGCCTTGACATGTCCCACCAGGAATGTGAAGTATTAAATGATTAAGTCATAAGGATTAATATACGGTTTATATATTGCTATAAATGTTTAAAGATGCATAGCAAAATTCACAACTAGGTATGACTTTTTGTACACAATCTTTAAAATGTTATCCTTTTAAGACATCTGTGATGCCATTACAGATACAGCTGGGACAATAAAAACATGTATGTAATATGGAATGTCCATCTTAAGAGTCTTTTTGCCTGCTAGATTTGATACCATTGAGTTGTGAATTTGCTAAGAGGCCTTGGACTCCACTTAATATGAAACAGCATTTTTATTTGTGCATGGGCATTGTAAGTATAGTCTAATAAGCCTGGATGATTTAAAGATTTTCTTTGCAAGGAGTTGTAGTTTCTTTGTTTTTTTGTATTTTCATCTGCAGGTACCTACCTTGACTCACTATACCCTTTGATGAAGGATTGTCTTTGAAACGGTCTTAATATTACGTACGATACCATTGGGGTATACTGGACAGTATTTTCCCTATGGACTGTTATTGCCCCTAGGCTTCTACCTGTAGTCTGATTGGCCCTGAGCCATCTAGGTCCCCCTTGAACTCTGTATTTCTATTAGCTTCACACGCTTTACTCTCAGTTCTAACATGAAACAGTTAAGATACCTGAATGCCATAAAGATCTCAATAAACTTTCTATTCTCTGGGATGACTGCTGTTGAGAACTGATTTACTCAGGACTATTTTGGATTGTATCACGTTAAGAATCATCATTCCGTGGTTTGTACGACTCTATGATGTGCATTACATTCTTTTGAAGTGCTGTATGTGATTACATATTCAATATATTTAATATATTCTTATTAGTATCATTACATATCTGAAGAAGTGAGCAGTAACTCATGAAAGCTCATGTCCTGCCACAGATTTTGTTAGTCATTAATGTGCTGCTGGATTTTTGCTCCCTTCCACTAATAAAGATGCAAGCTGTGCTTTTATGTTTCTTCCTCCCCCCATCTGTTAGAACTGGAAAGGGGGATCTCCCTTTCTCTCTCCTGCTCTCTCCGGCTCTTTCACTCCCTGTCCCTCCCTCCTTCCCTCTCCGAAGAAATGTGTGCACACAAGAAAGCTTATACCTGGAATAAAACTTAGTTGGTCCATGGGAGTCCATCCGTCTCTCTCTCTCTGGCTCTTTCATCCAAAGGAGGAGGGCGAGGAGCCCTCAGGCAATGGAGGGAAGGGAGGCTTGGCTTTCTTCTCTCATCTGTGAAACAGAAGGCAGGAGAGGAGGGAGCTGCGCAAAAGCAAGCTGCAATGCAGGAACAAGGAAGCAGGAAGATGAGGTAGGAAGCAGACAAGAGCCAGTCGCTTACAGGCCAGATAGGAGCCCTTCCGACCCTGGGCCACATGTTTGACACCACTGGTTTAAATGGTTGCTTTTAAGGATGGTTGCTTTTAAAGATGAAATTTACATTCAAACCTCTTACCCTGCCCCCAAGAACCGGTGCAGTTTAGGATACTGTCTGCAGCCATTCAAGCTGCTCATACAGTTATTGAGGCTACTTCATCTGCAACTCTGTCATCTCGCAGTGCAGTTTGTAAAGGCACAGATGCCTCATTAAAATGAAAAAGACGGTATCCTCATTCATCTGGCTTGGTTCCAGTTTCCCATTGAATGTTAAATAAATGTGTGAATTGCCATACAGCCGTGTGTGTCTGTTTGGGATTCAGCGGATTAGGCTCTGTTCTCACCTCTTACCGCAGTAGTCTTCAGCATGCACAGTGAGAGGGAGCTCAGGGATAGTCCAAGGGGAGACTGGTATGCAAAGAGAAGGGGAAGGGTATCCAGGTTTTGCATTCTCCCACCTCACTGCTGTTGATAACCATGCAGCTTGTATAATGGTGGAGAGGGAAGCACGGAGGGACAGAGCGCAAATTTCTCTAGGGTGAATAGCAGCAGGCAGTAGTACTGAGCCCTATTAGGGAGATGGTGCATGAGGGCTCACCAACCAAAATGATGAGTGTATGGGGAGCATGAGTGGCACATCCCCCACAATACTGAGGGGATTTCCTTTATGGATCATTTTGGCCAGGTTCCTGTGATGGATGTTGACAGAACCTTGGGATCTGTGAAGGCCACATGTACACTTGATCCCTGTCTATCCTGACTGTTGAAATCCTGTCAGCAGCAGATTAATGAGCTGTTGATGTCCGTTACAAATCAGTCAGTGATTCAGGCAGCTTTTCCTGGCATGCGAAAGAAAGTGGTTATTTATTCATTACTTTAAAGTATCATTGCTGGAGAAGAATGTACTAGCCAATTATGCTGTTTTATTCATTTTAACCATTTGCTATTTATAGTTTTTAATTGACCATGTGATGTACACCACCCTGAGCCCTCCAGGGGAGGGTGGTTTATAAATTTAATAAATAATAATTTTCACATAGTATCTGAACTGCCCTTTGTGGGCAAAGTGACCACCACTGTTCCTGCACTACAAAAAACGTTAGAGGAATTTGGCAACCTTGCAGGATTAAAAATTAATCAGTAAAAAACTGGTTCTCTACCCCATCAACATTCTGACAGAGACTGAGGCTTCAATCAAATCCAACTATACTTTTCAATAGACTAAGCACTACTGGTCTTACCTTGGTGTAAAGATTCCCTTTAACTAATTAGACTTGGTTAAATTAAATTAAATCACGTAGATGCTAACAAATCTATTATAAATCTTCTCAATCATTGGATGACAAAGTTATTATTACGGCCTGAAAGAATAAACACAGTAAAATCATTTATACTTCCCAAATTTCTTTTCTACTTCAGAGCTCTTCCTGTGTACCTCCCTGCTGCCCTAATACGAAGCTGGCAAAGAAGCCTAAACAGCTTTATATGGACTTTTAATAAACCAAAAGTTGGGTTTCAGACCATGTGTTGTCAAACTAAGAATGGCGGTCTGGTGATTCCTGATCTACAGACGTATGAGGCAGTCAAATTTGCTAACTTAAACAAGCAATACAATTCTTCCTTTCAAGCAGACTGGAAAACAATCGAAGATTATCTAACCTTTCATTCTTTTCAACATTCGTTACGGACACCTCATAATTGCAGATTCTCAAATAATATTATACACCCCTTTCTGGAAGCAACCTTTCAAACATGGGACAAACCTAAAGACAAAATGGCTCCTGCAACATCTCCTTTGGCTACCTTTCTAGGGCAGTCATGGTTTCCACCAGAATTGTCACCCCATTTTTACCCTTTCTAGCACTCCAATAAACTTACTCATGTTATAGATAGCTCTTCTAACGGACGACTTAGAGAGAAAGAAACTTTCGAACAATCATGATTCCGGTCTACCTTGGTTTGAATATCTTCAAATTTCCGATTTGTTTCATTCTCCTACTTTATGGAAAAGTTTGAATAGACCTTTTACAAGTTTGGAACACAATATGAACTCTAGTTTGGTGTAGTGGTTAAGTGTGTGGACTCCAATCTGGGAGAACTGGGTTTGATTCCCACTCCTCAATTTGCAGTTGCTTGGGCAAGCCATAGTTCTGTCAGAGCTGTTTTCTCAAGGACAGTTCTCTCAGCGCTCTCTCAGCCCCACCTACCTCACAGGGTGTCTGTTGTGGGGAGGGGAAGGGAAAGGAGTTTGTAAGATGCTCTGAGACTCCGAATGAAGAGCGGGGCATAAATCCATCCATCTCCTCCTCCTCCTCCTCTCCCCTAAATCTCGTTGCTTAAAAGAGTAAGAGTCCAGTAGAACCCTAAAGACTAACAAAATTTGTGGTGGGGTATGGGCTTTTGTGAGTCACTGCTCACTTCTTCAGTGACTCACGAAAGCTCATACCCTACCACAAATTTTGTTAGTCTTTTAAGGTGCTACTGGACTCTTACTCTTTTCTATTGAAAGATTTACATTAGGCATTCTTGAAACCACACTGCCCACTCAGTGAAGAGGATAAATGCCAGGCTAGGATTCAAGAATTGTGTTCTTGAGAGCCAGTTTGGTGCAGTGGTTAATCAAGTTGTGACAGAACAACTTGCCACCCAACAGTCCTAGCTGAAGCCATTCTACTATATTAAGACACAATCTTTTATGGAGGATATTTCTGGCCTCCTTTGAAAGTTATTGGGGAAGGAGGCTCTGTAAGGACAGATCTTAGAAGTCCTTACTCATAGAGGCCCCCCCATAACGACTCACTAGAAAAAGTGAAGTACCTAGTATCTATTATTTCTTATATTTAATGTATATCTCCCAGAGCACTTTATAAATCAAATTTGTTGCTGTCCACTCTAGGTACTAAATCCTTTAACAAACCCAAATGTCCCCTCTGATCCCATATATCCACTTAGGCATTCCTATTACAGGACTGAATACCAACACAGGCTCATTCTTCTCCACATCCTCAGACATGATAGCCTGCCAGCATCGCCCTTCTACTGTTTAGACAGAATGGGGAGAAAAAGCACTTCAAAGCACCACACTGTTTCATAATAATGGACAGAATACATCAACTGTTAAAGGACGATTCTTAAGGAAGTGTTGATTATTGGCACAAAAGTACATTTGCATGCGCTAGATACATGTTCAAAAAGAGTCCATCACAAGACAGGTATCCAGTATATTGCCCTGCTTAAACGCATATCTTCATCAGAAGAATGAAGGGTAAATCTACATTTCCAGACAATAAGCAATACAACTGTACGAAGTTCTGGCTGTTTCCCATATGAACAAAGTCTAAATACTAGAGAATATTATAATTTTTTATAATGTTCAGAAAATTCATTATCTGCTGCAGCTGTTCCATTATAATCATACCGTGTGGTGCTTTGTAGTCCTTTTTTCATTCAGTTTCACACAGTGTTGTGGTCGTGGTGGAAACTGCCATCAAGTCACAGCTGACGTATGGTGGCCCCACAGGGCTTACAAGGCAAGAGACATTTCAGAGGTGGTTTGCCATTGCCTGCCTCCTCATCAAAACCCTGGTATCCCTTGGAGGTCTCCCATCCAAATACTAGCCAGGGCTGACCCTGCTTTGCTTCCGAGATCTAATGAGATTGGGCTAGCCAGGTCAGGGGTGTTCACAGTGTTACTCTTTAGCATTGTTTATATAGAGCAAACAAGTCAGTTTCCGAGGGTACTCTGCTGCTGACCTCAAAACGACATCTGTTATAAAGAGTTTTAAAAGGGAGACTCCAGTGTGAAATTGCTGGGTTAGATTATATCAGTTCTATTCAATGTGCACAACTGCAACTGTGAATGCTGTCACTAAAGGCATTAAATTAGCACAGCATAGCTAATTAAGTATCACCAGTTGCTGCCATTGTGAGTGGGTTGCTTTGTTCTTTTGTTACATATATATTTTTGCAAGGAGCTGAGTAGCATAAATGGTTCCTGGTTCCTGATTTTACCCATATAAGCAGCAGTTAAAGTGGATTGGGCTGAGACAACCTTCCCCCCACACTAGCCCAAACTGCAACTGTCACACAAATCTTGCTTCCTCTATAATTATAAACTTGTATGACTCCCACATCGCACACAATGTCACATTTCCAATGCTATGCATGGTTTCTATGTACAGCTACTCAGATGTGCAAATTTTAATGGGCTCTGTTCTTAGACAAACATGTTGGACTGTAAACTCAAGACCCACACGTGGTCTTGGGTTATCCATGAGCCACAGCAGTGTAAATTATTGATAAAGTGTTAGCTGACAACTCCTTTGCACTGAAGCTATTCAGTTTCTAAAACTGGATATCAAAGGCTAATTTTCTCCCTTTAACCTTTTGGCACTTCTAATTATTTCTAAAGCTTTTTAAAGGTACACTATATGCAAAAACTAATATGCAGTTCCCTGCAGTCTTCTGGGTTCTGATATGATTATTAATAATGACCATTACATACCCTTCTGTGATTTCCAGTTAAGCCTAGCTTTAGTATGGCCAAGGGCTTTTCCACACTGTATCATTTTCACGCTCATTACCTTAGTCTTGATAGAAAAGATGAAAGCACGTAAGGCAAGACAGACTCCCACTTGCAGGGGTTGAAACTGGAAAAGGCAGGCTTACATGGGAGGAAAACAGCAGTGGAAGAGTATTTTTTTTGTTATATTGTTATGTAATTTAGATTATAAATTCTTCAAAGTAGGGGTTTTTATTTTTTTTTCCACCCCACTATAAAGGTGGATAAAGCTGTATGATCCCCTACATCAAGCACATTAGTTGATAGGTGAAGCTTGCCTGATAACAAAAATCAGCACTACGACAAAGATAAGATTAAACAATAAACTATGGGAGTCTCTTCTTCACACCTAGGACAAGAGTAGGGAGTTTCCAGGGACACGTTTCTACATGCAGAACATAAGCTTCATTTACTGGCAAAATAAAATTCTTGGTACTTGTATATCTTCACTCTTCAGATTATTAAATCTTCCATTAAAGCAAGCTAAATTTATGGCTTTGTTTGAACAATATGCTCCCAAGTTTTTCTTACAGTCCGTCTTGTAGTATTATTTAGTTTCCCAAAGCATATGTTGCACAGCAATTCAAAAGTGATTTATTATTCTACCAGTCCAACTGTTAAGGCTGCCTTAGTCTTCAGACAGAAGCTCTATCGGTCTCTATTGGTATCCTGGATATTCAAGCAACTGCAGCCACACTCTATAACTTGTTGGCATTACAGAATTCAAGAACCCTGCAACCAAGCAGAAGTTTTGAAGGGGCATGTAGAGTGCAAGAGCATACCATATATCATTTAATATAAAATAGTGGCTCTTTACATTTGTACAGTATTTATGGCTTACTGAACACAGTTACTATTTGCTCAAGCATAAGTGTCCATACATTGCAAGCAATCCTAATGATTTCATCTTGCATTTCAATTGGTATCTTGCTGATACTGGCACTGGAAACATACTAGCCATTACAGAGTTTGCACATGCTCCAGTGTTTGATAATAAAACCATATTTTGCTACTTTTCCCAGGAACCAGTTCACCAGATGGACTGTGAACCAGAGAGAGTGAGAGAATGGCTATAAGCAGGAATAAGTAACTATTTTTGTCCTCCCAAATGGAAGTCTTTACCTACACAGCTTCCTCCACATTGCTGAATTTGGTTGCTCAGCTGTGTCAAACTATTAATTTCAGATCAAGATGGGTACCCATGTTAGTCTGTCTGTCTAGCAGTAGAAAAGAGGAATAGTACAGTAGCGCCTTAAAGACTAACAAAATTTATGGCAGGGTATGAGCTTTCGTGAGTCACTGCTCACTTCTTCAGATACAGCTAGAATGTGAGTCCATCTGTTCTATATATTGGAAAGTGGAGTGATTTCAGATGCCAAATGACATTAGCAGGCAAATGACAATAGAAGGCATGATTGGATTAGGTGTGATATGCAGAGGGGTAGTTGGTGTGGAGAAATCAGCATTGATAATGAGATAGGAAACGTAGGTCTCGATTCAGTCCAGGAGGATGCATTGTCTTGAGCTTCATATATTAGTTGCGATCAAACAGTATCTCTTTCTAATCTCTCTTTGAAATTCCTTTGTAAGAGAACTGTTACTCTTAGCTCAGCAACTGCATGTCCTGGAAGGTTAAAATGTTCCTACACTGTTTTTTGAATGTTGTGGTTTCTGATGTCAGCCACATGTCCATTTATTCTTTGTCATAGGGACTGGTCTGTTTGCCCACTATAGAGGGTGGAAGGACATTGCTGACACATGATGGGATAAATCACATTAGATGATAAGCAGGAGTATGAATCTGATGGTATGGCTGCCACAAATTTTGTTAGTCTTTAAGGTGCTACTGGACTCTCGCTCTTTGCTACTATTAATTTCAGATCTTAGTGAGTTTAAGTATGATTATAAAAGTACCAGTCTATCTTTCAAAGTGTAAAAGGAATGGCTTGACAAGATGTGGGAGACAGCTGTCATGGATATACTGACATAAGTGTTTAGAGAAGACCAATCAAAGCAATAATTCACAAAAACAGTTAAGAGATTCTAGGCCAGGAGTCACCAATGGGGTGCCCACCAAATATCTTTAGGAACTGGGTGAGTCAGATGGGTCTTTTGCTAAGCAGGACTTCCGAATGAACAGTAGAGATCCAATTCACTGCAGATTTTTTAAAATATTGCTATAGCAGCAGCTGCCACCTCATCACAAGGATCTTCACTGCATGACTGAAGGTATGCAAGAAAATAATTTAAAGCAATATGTTCATGATAAAATGCAACCTGTTAAACAGAGTGTCTGCCAGAAATGTCAGAATTACTGTTAGAGTTATGCATAACCTCATCCCCTGATATTCTGCAGTTGTCTCCACCTCTTTTAGCAGTCATTTTGTGGTTGTACCCACCATCCAAGATGCCCAGAGGCTCAAATATGTTGGGGACCCCAGTTGTAGACACTTCAAGTTATACTGTCATGTAGTTTTAATTCATTTTCACATGTGCATAACTTTGGACTGCAACATGACTTTTGCTATTTACCTTGATCTTGACAGTAATAGCTCTTAGGAGGAACCACGAATGTTCAACAATGATGTGGCTCTTTTCAGTGCTGGCATCGCAGGAAGGAACTGCCTCCTCCCACTAACAGTGGCATGGGACCCAGCCACAGCAAAGTGGCATACAAGAATCAGCTCTTAAGGTAATACCTCAGTATTTTTATATCATGTTGGCTACTACTCACTTTGTATCAAATACCTACATTCCTTCATATCAGCCATTCTCTAGAGAATGAGTTCTTCTTTCAAGCATCTCTAGCCCAGAGGAAATGAGTGGATCAAGGATAGAATTAAAACAAGATGTTTCCAGCATATAGGAACAGCAAAAATCACTGGAAGAACTCACTTTTTTAGAGATCTGAATACATGCAATGCAATTATACTTACATTATAATTGTCCTGATTTGATAAAACTGAATCATTAAAATAAGAAACATTCAAGTGAATGATTTAACAACTGTTATATTATCCTTGAGACAATTCAATGTTTACTCACTGCTAAGATACAATAGCCTGCTCCCATTTAAAAGAAAAACACACACACAGTAAAAAGGCCTTAAGTTAGCAAACAAGAATATAATTTTAAAAATTAAACATTTCAAACTCATGACATCAACTTGCAGTGTTCTGTTTTATGTGAAACTTATTCCAATCATGAATTAAATGATTAAAAAGCTGTTGTTGGTTGTTTTTTTCTAAAGCCCAGAAAAGTCTAAATGAAAGCTCTGGATTTACCTTTGACTGAGAAATGAGTTTTAAGCTACCATTGTAACTCAAGGTACTTAGGAAATAATTCAGTTCAAGAGCAGCCTTTAGAGCCACCACTCAAATTCAATTTCTGTTTCCAAGTTAGATTTTACCAAAAAGCCTAAGGCAGCACCAACAGCAGATTGAGAGAAAAATGTAACAACTGAGCAACAGAACTACAATTGTTTAGTAACAACAAATTAAAACAATGGACAGCAATAGTTGTCTAAGTTTTTTTAAAAAAATATACAACCAGGGAAAATAAATCACTGTACACTACAATTTGGAGGCTGTTAAAGTGACAAATCCATAGAAAGTACAGTGCAAGACATGCTTTCCAGTTACAACTTCAAAGCAGGAGTGCAAAAGAAATTAAAGCTTTGTTATCTGAAGTCAATTTACTTGTTAGGATTTAAGAAGCACTATAATGTAATTATTATAGACAGTTCTTTTAATCTATCAGTGAGAACTTTTCCTGAACATAAACTTTAAAAACTGTAAAGAACACAAGCTGCTTTCCCTCCAGACACCTAACAGTCTTTTGACTGACTTTAAAAACTGTAAAGAACACAGTCCACTTTCCCCCAAAACACCTAACAGCCTTTTGACAGCTGAACCAGCATCAGTAGTGTATAACCAGAAAGCTGCAGGCAAGAGAAGCCACCTCTGAAATCTTGTTCAGATAAGAATATCTGTGATCTACAGGCAACAGAAGTAGCAAATGGCCTGGCTTCTATACGCTCCTGCTATAGTGTGTCAAAACGGCTTCACAAGAAATGAAAACTATGCTAAAAGCATGTGCAGAGTCCTGGCTAAGGAACAAAAGAAAACAAATTCTACAAAAGTTGGGAGAGGCAGATTTAATAGCAACTCCAGGCAAGTGCTTTAGCAAGCTGACTAGGCAATGCATGCACCTATCCATGCAAAGATAAAATTATGGCTCCAGACGCTTAGAAGTAGGGTATGCCTTTGTGAAAATCAGACTGAAGTCAATTGCTTGCTAAATTTACAAAAATATAAATAGCCAGTGCTGTAGCTTAAGAAGTCATCTCTACTTGTTATGTAGACTCCCATGTACATAACCTACTTTTCAGACATTCTAAACAAGGTCACTTGCAATGAAAAAGCCAACCTTTTTTCAAAACAAGATTTTGAAAAGTGGGTCTTTTCAAGTGAACATGACATTTGCTGTTTACCAATTTAAAATAAACCCAGGCTTAATTTGACTAGAAGATACTCCTGCATCAGAAGAGGCATAAACATAAATTTCACTTTAATAATCACCTGCACAGAAAAGTTAACTTTTCAGAACATGATAGAACAGGTCTGGTTAGTACAAATCTGTGGCAAATTATCACAATCCTGTACAGTAGGGCCCACTCAAACAGAAGCAGGGCAGGGGCGAAATGTCTCAGCAATAAGAGAAAATCGTTGTTCAAGTTTATGGTGTTCTGAAGAACCAGCAGGCTAAATGAGACCATGCTGCGAATATCAGTATCCAGACCAGACAACCTGCTTGGGCTACTAAAGCAGTGCATTCTTCTGGGAGGTATCACTTATTCCACAGTTATTTGTTATTCCGCAGGCGTTTTGACTTCCTAAGCGAACCTATTGATTCCACGGCTTTCTTCCGCTTCCTAGGAGTTTCCTCGCTTGGTGCAGACCCTGAGGAACTTCCTACTGCACTTTCCATAACCTCTCGCAGTTTGCGTTCGAGCTCAGCCAGTCGGGCGTTCTGCTCACCTATGATCTGGGTTTGCTCAAGCTGTTTCTGGTCTTGGTCTTGGAGCTGCTTCTGCTGCTCTTGCACTTTGGTGCGCAGCTCAGAAATTTCACGCCTCAGCACAGTCACACCTGCACCATTGGTTTTAACTTGCTGCTGGAGTTTGGTGACCTCCTGCCTTGATGGATTTTGTTTGGAGAAGAGCTGCATTGTTGTTAAGGCTGCAGAAGGACCTGGAACTGCAGGAAGAGAGTTATCAATTTTCCCCTTCCAATTTTGTTCTCTCAAAGTCAAGTTTCTGAGCATCATGGTTCACCCAAAGAGTGATTAACACATGGAATTCACTGCCAAAGGAGGTGGCGGTGGCTACAAGCACAGACGGCTTCAAGAGGGAATTAGAGAAACACATGGAGCAGAGGTCCATCAGTCAGTGGCTATTAGCCACAAGGTAGGAACTCTCAGTCTGGGGCAAGGGATGCACTGTATTCTTGGTGCTTCGGGGTGGGGGCAACAGTGGGAGGGCTTCTAGTGTCCTGCCCCACTGCTAGACCTTCTGATGGCACCTGGTATTTTTGGCCACTGTTTGACAGAGTGTTGGACTGGATCCAACATTGGCTTCTCTTATGTTCTTATGGTTTGTAAAGTGAATGTGAACATGCAAATATCTACAGCTATTATTATATTATTTTTTACAGGTTTAGTTAGAAAATAATTTAAGAGCAGCCCTGCTGATCCACCTAGTCCAGAATCGTGTTTCAACCATTGCCCTGAGGACCAGACAGGACACAAACACAAAGGTCTTTCCATAATGCTGCCTCCTAGTGCTGGTGTTCAGGGGCTTACTGCCTCTGCATTCCTTTAGTCATGTGAATAAGCACTGACGGATAGGGATGTGTGCTCTGATAGTTTCAGTCTGAATGCATTTCCTTTTAAGTATTTTTCAGGTACCAGGAGCAGTATTCAGGATTCCTGGAATACCGGTAACTGGGTCCCATATATGTCCAGAAATATTTAGGAATCTCTGGGGCTGGCATTTTAAGGCCTGTCTTTCTTACATTTGACAGGTGCCTTGGACAATGAAAGGGAGGCAGCCCACCCAGGGAATGGGATGAGATGGTAGGGGAAACACAAGAACTGTCTGCACAATCACAATTATTCTCTCGCAGCCCCCCATCGCTCTCTGAGCATGGACAAAAAGGATAAAAGCAGATCTGGCTGCAGCTTTAATCCATTTCAGGGCAAGATCTTTTGGACTGGTGTCCTGCACTGCTGTGCTCTAGTCTGTCTGTCCCTGAGTTTAATTCTGTTGCTTGCCTACAAGACCTTCTTGTTCTGTGCCTGGGCACCAAGAGGACTGGTTTGCCCACAGAGGACTTACGCGTTTGGCTATTGGCTTCTTTGCCCTGGAAAAAGCATGACATTTTCTTCCCAAAAGAAACAAAGGAGACAAGCAAGATGGCTGAAGACACCTTGTTCAAGGCCCCATAGAACTGGACTCCTTGATCCAATTCACTGGAAAGGGGAGGGGGGATCTTTAGTAGACAAGCAGGATTAAGTTCCTTGCCATTTTGGTATCATTTGCTTGAAAAATAGCCGCCCCGGATGATGGACCCTATCATAGGCCATTGGCAGGATGCTGGGTCTGCTCCACTCCCCTGCCCACTGCCGGCCAGGACACTCTTCCCTCACAGAATTCACTATCTAAATGGCTGTCCCTTCTTAATAAGACACTTCTCCTCCTTGGCTCCTGTGGGACTAACTATTCCTTCAGTGGCTGTTGCTAGGCAACCAAGCTTGGCTCTGTCAGTAAAAAGGCAAAGGAAGGAAGCCCTTTCCAGGCATTTGTGAGGAACTCATTGGGGCCAGTCTTGACTAGGGTTGCCAGTTCCAGGTTGGGAAATTCCTGGATATTCTGTGGTGGAGTCTAAGGAAGCCAGAGTTTCAAGAGGGGAGAGGCCTCAGCTGAATAGAATGCCACAGAGCCCACCCTCCAAAGCAGTTATTTTCTCCAGCGGGGGAGAGATCTATCGTCTGGAGTTCAGTTGTGACACCCGGCGATCTTCAGGATCCACCTGGAGGTTGGCTACCCTAGGCATAGCAGTTAGTGCTTCAGAGCAGGGTCTGCTAGATCCAGGTTCTTGCTGTGGAAGTTGAGTGGCTGATTTCGGACCAGTCACAGACTTTCAGCCTAACCTACCTCACAGGGTTGTTGTGCAGATCAAAAGGGGGAGACAAGAATGATGTAAGCTGCTTTGGTCTCCTTTGTGGAAAAAGACTGTACTTTTCCTCCTGGGAAATCACTGCTGCCAATCTCCAGGTGAGGGCTGGAGATAACTCAGAATTAAAACTGCTCTCCAGATGGTAGAGATCAGAGGCAGATAACAGCAGGTTGATGGTTGGCTGGGAAGGAGATAGGGTTGCCAACTCCAGGTTGGGAAATTCCTGACGATTTGAGGGGTGGAGGTTGAAGTGGGTGGGGTTTGAGGAGGGGTGGGACCTTAGGTACAATACCATAGACTCCACTCTCCAAACCAGCCATTTCCTCCTGGGGGACCATTGCTGCCAACCTCCAGGTGAGGGCTGGAGATCACTCAGAATTACAACTGCTCTCCTGATGGCAAAGATCAGCTCCCCTAGAGAAAATGGCTACTTTGCAGGGTGCACTCTGTGTCATTATACCTTGCTGAGGTCACTTCCCTCCTGCTTGGGTCCCCACTGCGGAGAAAGACTGTAGTTTTCCTAGGCAGAGGCTACAGGATGGGGGGAGATGGAAAGCTGCAGTCAGAGGGGCAGATAAAGGTAGATTAATGGTTGGCTGGAAAGGAGACAGGGTTGCCACCTCCAGGTTGGGAGATTCCTGGAGATTTGAGGGATGGAGCCTGGAGAGGGTGGGGTTTGTGAAGGGGTGGGACCTCAGACAGGTACAATCCCATAGACTCCACCCTCCAAACACGCCATTTCCTCCTGGGAAATCACTGTTGCCAATCTCCAGGTGAGGGCTGGAGATCACTCAGAATTACAACTGCTCTCCAGATGGCGGATATCAGTTCCCGCAGATAAAATGGTGGGCTCTGTGTCATTATACCCTGCTGAGGTGGCCCCCACAAGACAGCCAGTGTGACGTAGCAGTTAGTGTTCACAGCAGGGTCTTCCAGACCCAGGTTCTTCCTGTGGAACCTGACTGGGTGATTTCAGACCACTCACAAACTTTCAGGCTAACCTACCTCACAAGGTTGTTGTTCAAATCAAAAGGGGGAGAGGAGAATGATGTGAGCCACTTTGGTCACCACTGTGGAGAAAGACTGTACTTTTCCTAAGTAAAGGCTACATGGAGGGGGGAAGAGATGGAAACCTGAAGTTAGAGGGGCAGATAACGATATGCTGAGAAGGAAATAGGGTTGCCACCTCCAGGTTGGGAAATTCCTTGAAATTTGAGGGGCAGAGCCTGGAGAGGGTGGGCTTTGAGGAATGGGACCTCAGACAGGTAAAATGCTATAGACTCCATCCTCCAAACCAGCAATTTCCTCCTGGGGAACCATTGCTGCCATTCTCCAAGTGAGGGCTGGAGATCACTCAGAATTAAAACTGCTCTCCAGATGGCAGAGATCAGTTCCCCTGAGCCTGCTTTGGTGGGGAGGGCAGGGTACAAATTGAATAAAATGAATAAATAAATAAAATGACTGCTTTGCAGGGTGGACTCTGAGTCATTATACCCTGCTGAAGTTGCTTCCCCTCCTGCTCGGGTCTCCACTGAGGAGGAGAAAGACTACTTTTCCTAGGTAGAGGCTCCAGGTGTGTGTGGGGGGAGATGGAAAGCTGAAGTCAGAGGGGTAGATAACCGTACATTGATGGTTGGCTGAAAAGGATTGCTACCTCCAAGACAGGTACAATGCCATAGACTCTACCCTCCTAACCAGCCATTTCCTCCTGGGCGACTATTGGTGCCAATCTCCAAGGGAGGGCTGGAGATCACTCAGAATTACAACTGCTCTTCAGATGGCAGAGATCAGCTCCCCTGGAGAAAACAGTAAGCTCTGTGTAATTATACCCTGCAGAGGTCACCAGAGCAAAGTGACACTGAGTGCTCAAGAGCAGGGCACCCACCCAGAGCCTCTTTCTAGATCTCATTGTATTTATTTCCACAACAAGTCTTATTCCTAGTAGGGAATAATGCCCCCCATCAGAATTTGTTTTTTAAAAACCACAACGAATAAGGACCCCCCCCCCCCCAGTTTGAATACCGAAATGGTACTGGGGACCCAAATAACCCAGAGTACCAGTATGGAACCTGTTCCCCAAAACCAAAAATCACCAAACTTTTTCAAGTGCACATCCCTACTGATGGATTTATTCTCCATAAATCTGTCTATTCTCTTTTAAAGCCATTCATACTTCTGGCCATCATTATACCCACTGGAAGTGAATGCCACAATTACTAGTTGAGTGTGTATTACTTCCTTCAGTCCATCCTGAATCTATTGCCCATCAACCTTACTGTGGATTTCCACATTCTAGTACAGAGGTCCCCAACATGGTGCCTACTGTAGGTTCCTGGGGCCCATTAAATGTTTTTAGAAAATGAGTGGGGCCACATGGGGTTTAGTCTAAGGCTGAAAAATGTTGCTTTAGCAGCCGCTGCCACCACAACACAAGGATCTTCACTGTGTGTCTAAAGATATGCTGTGGCAGCCATTTTGTGACTGCACTGTGATAGAATTCCAATGGTGCCCACAGGCTCAAAAAGGTTGGGGCTCCCATTTCTAGTATTATGGCAGAAGAAGAAACATTTCTACCCATACAGGTATTAGCTAGCTTAGCCTAACTAGTGAATGGTCTCTGCAGTTTTGCTGCTTATGTCTGAATTTTACATAATTACATTTCACCTTGTACTTCCTCCATTTCATGATCCCTTAATACTGATGTTTAATTTTTTTCATACCCCTATATAAAACAACTGCATAGTCAGGATCCATTCATTACATCTGAAGAACTGGGCTCTAGATCAGAAAACATTATGTCGGAAGCAAATTTTGTTATATATTCCAATAAAATGCTGGACATTGATTGGAATGGAAAAATGGAGGAAGGAGGAAAGAAAATGGCCTATGTTCTCCTACCAGATTATACTTGAAGCGGAGAATCGGGATCATGAATACATACTGTCTGAGAGGTGTTCACCACCCAACCTTAATTCTCCCTTGCCCTCCAGTTCAGGGCACTGAAGTTAATTTAAATATTTTTATCCTGCCTTTCTCCCTAGTGGGGAACCCAAACCAGCTTACACAATACAAAAATACAATTTAAGTCAACAAACTGAAAAAACGAACAGTACAATGCACCACATTCTGGGCTAGTCCTAGATCTGCTGGCCCCATTTACTCAGGACCAGAGGAGACAAGCCACAGGCTAAGAGCCAAGGAACCTCTGGCTCTTGTCCTTTGGCCAATGCCTATGGCCACACCCTCTAGCTAAATACCTGAAACAGAGGAGGAGCAAAAGTTTAGTCCAGATCTCATTCAACTGGTTTAAAGTAATCCAAATAAAGTAATCCAAATAAGAACCAGAAAAGATAAGAACCAGCTTCTTCTAAGTCCTAATTTATCACAGCTCCCCCTCCCCCAGACATTAAGCTGTTAGTGACTGTCCCTGTTTGCCACCTGGAGTACCCTGGAATGAGAGGTGACTATAGGGTCAGAGGACAGGCAGCCTAAGAGTTGGAAGAATTAAAAAGATTCTTCTCCCTGCTCACACATTTGGGGCTGAATGAGTATCTTCCTGTTCACTAAGTCCTGAACCTCAGGGGTTGGGGCTATAAAGTTATAAAAATGCAGCAACCCTACACTGGAAAGGTCCAGAGCTAGCTGCAAAAAAACCCCCTTTGCATCTAGCCCTGGACGTGAGCAGTCTTCTCCCGACCCTCAGTGCAATTTTCCAAATATTTGTGTTCCCTGTGATCACTTGCTAGTCTCCAAACTATGTACAGCTATTTTAAAATACTCTGTTTCAGAGGAGGCAAGAAGTCACGAGAAAGTAGAATGCTACAGCTTCCCATCAGCAACACAGACAAACAGCTCAAAGGCACTGGAAAAGGTACCTGGTGCTGCTGCGATAAGACGTCCTGATACATCTGATCCTGGCAACTTTCTTTTTAGAATTGGAACAATCTTCTCATCAAAATATTCCATTGCCATAGATGAAATGTCCCTTAACTCCTGAAGGACCTCATGGGCTCTCTGAGGAGCTTTGGTAGAGTTTACATACCTTAACACACGATAAATTTCATCAATTACCTGAAACACATGGTTAAAAAAAATGAGACATGGTTACTGAGTATTCTTCTCAATTAGCAACAATGATATTTTAAATATTTTTAATTAGTGATCTGAAATCACTAGGGAAATATTATGTCATTTATAGCTTGTTTTATTTGCTGGAATAGCAAATCTGAGGATTGGCAACCGGGCAATTTTAAGAAGCATTTCATAAATGTCTTCATTCTGTGTGGCATAAGACCAGTTCTAACAAGAAAGTCAATTTATCATTAAGAAAGGAACAACAGTATTTTATACAGTAACATTCAGATGGCATCTGAGAGAGGTGCCCACAGAATTGCTCCTAGCACTAAGAATGTATTACTTTGCTATATTACTTTGTATTAGACCACACTTTGCTATATTAGACTTTGTACTTTACCTTCCCAGGTATAAAGCAGCAGAGGTTTGAATCCACATACTTCATGAACTTCATATTTAGCGAGGACAGCCTTGTTTCTACAGCAGCAAGAATATCTGCATGGCGAGCTAGTGAATGATTTCTCCTTTCTGATTCTCGTCTAAAAACAAGTGACAGAAAAACCATCGAGTTACATAGGAAAAGAAAATCTTCTATTCTTACAGGGCCAGGTTTATTTGGGGCCCAAACATCTGCACAGATTGGCTTCAACACTGATGTTTGTTATAAAAACTGAAGCAAAACCACCAAAGCCATTTCATTTTTGCTCAAAAACACAACTTTTAACTGCTGCAACTGAATTAGCATCGACCTAAATTTGAAATACCTCCCAAATATGCTTCTGAAAAGGGGTACACTGTTCTAGTAAGTATCTAGGAAGATTCCACATTTTAAAAAACATAATCTACTTATGAAAAGTCCAGTTCTGACACAAAGGCATAACTCAGAAACTACATCACGGTTTGGCACTGCATTACACAAATAAGACCTCTGCTTGTGCACCCCTTTCCCCTAACCTCTGATAATGCAACTTAGTAATTTGCAAACCCGGTTTGGAGAGACAGCACACAAGCCATAGTTTCAGAATTTACATCAAACTCCAGTTAGCCCTTAAGTAGAAATAGACTCTAATTGTGGAAGGAGAGGTGGTGCACATGGAATATTCATTCACGTAATCTGGTGTTATGTCTGAACTATGCTACACCAGGAAGACTGTGTTCTACTGGAGGGTGTGTGTGTGTAATACAGTGCATTGAACAGGGACTATATCAGGGGTGTCAAACATAAGGCTCGGGGGCCGGAATGGTCCTGTCCCAGGCTCTTATGTGGCCTGCGAGCAAATAGTGCAAGGGAGAGAGTATTGGGGGAGAGTGGGCGGAGCCACTTCATTGTGGCTTCAAGTGCAGCAGAGCAACCTTATCTGCAGCAGTCAAGCATTGTGGGAGCATCTGCCCAGTTGCCTCTCCAGTCTGCCTATGTGGGTTTTCCTCTGCACCCCGCCCCCCCCCCCAGCCCATGGAGCCTTGCAGTGAGGATACACCAACTCAGAGCTCTGGCTCCTTTATACAGTTTCTATCTCCGGTACCTAGCATTATGTGTTATGGCACACATGGCCCGGCCTGACAAAGTGACATTTATGTCAGATGCAGCCCTTGTAACAAATGAGTTTGGCACCTCTGGACTATATGGACTATAGACCACTATATGGTAGACTTACTGGGAAATCAAACATTTTCATATATGGAAGGTTATACCCCCTGAAACTAATGTATCTCGATGTCTCTGGGAAACACTCCAACTGCTATGTCAACATTGACATCTTGGTTGACCTCTGGGATGGGGAAATTGACAGGGCAGTTGCCACTATTGCCCCTAAATGTCCCCTCCTACATGCAAGATCCCACTCAGCTCTTCTAAGAGGGCTTGGTGCAATGATAAAAGTTGGAGCAGCTGGAGAGTTTGTGGAGAACGACCTGTGATGAAGCCAAACAACTCAGACTGGAGCTCATTTTAGGGATTATTTGGGGCAGTGATGGCAGCCCAGAAATCTTTTTTCCCACTACAACCATGCCCCTACAGTGCTAGCCAGAGCAGCTTTGAGTGGCAATGGTGTGCTGCGATTGATCCTTCAAGGCATTCTGTTAATAAAACTGCATTTTCTGCTCCAGTTTGTTACAGAATCAGTCCAGGACACTCCCCCTTCGCTCCTCCTCCTCATGTTTGTAAGAATACTTCTCAATTTGTGCAGGCTGATGGTTAATCTGCTGCTTTGACATTATAACCTTGTTACTATTTTAGTGTTTATTACCAGTTTACCAACCTGAGGGACCCAATTCTCGAGGAAAGATGGGCCAATATTTTTATGTGTGGGGCAAAAAAATGTATCATAAGCAACTAAATAATCATTGCCGCCAGTACACAATCTTTACATGCATAATAAAATATACATAATGCAGTTTCTGATCGCAAACACATTCAGTATTACTATACCATGCCATCATTGGAACGCTTCCTTGTAAGGCAAAGTGGAGGTTAAAAGACAGGCACAAGCAGCGGAGAAAATGACCCTCCTTCCCCACCCACAAAATAATTCTCGGTGTAGAGCTGTACAGCAATGATATTTATTGATTTGATTTATACCCCGCCCTCCTCACTGAAGCAGGCTTAGGGCGGTTTACAGAAACATTTTTAAAAAGAACAAATATAAATATGAATATAAAACTCATCATAAAGTGCTAGTAGGCAATTTGTATAACACTGGCGAGGCATTAGTAGCAATCAATTACAATAGGGAGTGCAGTCGGCATTTGGTGTTAGGACTGACATCTCAGTTCAGTTCATGTCGGTGGGGCACAGGCTATTAGGGCACAGGTCTTAAGTTTATTAGATGCGGCTCCTTAGTCAAATGCCTGGTGGAAGGGCTCCATCTTGCAGGCCCTGCGGAACTGTAAAAGGTCCTCCACAGCCCTAGTGCCTTCCAGGAGCTTGTTCCACCAGCATGGAGACACCACCGAGAAGGCCCTGGCCCAAGTCAGCCTGACATTTTTTGGACCTGGGAGGGCTCGACGGTTTTGAGACCCTGAATGCAGTGCTCTCTGGGGGATATGTGGGAAAAGGCAGTCCCTCAGGTATGTAGGCCCCTGACCATAAAGGGCTTTAAAGGTAAGAACCAGCACCTTGAAGCGAATTCGGTACGTTACAGGCAGCCAGTGCAGTGCTTTTAGCGCAGGCTGGATGTGCTCCTTATGGGGAGGCCCAACAGCAGCCTGGCCTCAGTGTTCTGCACCAGATGAAGCTTCCAGATTTGGGATAAGGGCAGCCCCATTACAGTAGTCTAATCTCGAGGTGACCATCACATGGATCACTGCTCCCAAGTCGTTGCGTTCGAGGAAGGGAACCAACTGCCTGATCAGTCAAAGGTGATAAAAAGTTGACTTAGCAATGGCTGCTACCTGGGCCTCCATCGTTAGGTAGGCATCCAAGAGCACTCCCAAATGCCTAACCTCCAGTGCTGGGACCAGTGGTACCCCACTGAAGGTCAGGAATGGGATCCCTAACCCTGGACTGCCCCGACTCAGGCACAGGACCTCCATCTTCGTCGGATTCGATTTCAGTCGGCTCAGTCTAAGCCAGCCAGCCACAGCTTGCAACGCCAGGTCCCTATCCTCCGGTCTAGAGTCAGACTGGCTGCCCAACAGCAGATAGAGCTGAGTGTCATCCGCATACTGGTGACATCCCAGCCCATGCCTCTGGGGCAATCTGGGCAAGGGGGCACATATAGATGTTAAATAACATCGGGGAAAGTTCCACCCCTTGGGGCACTCCGCAAACCAGTGGGTGCCTTTGGGACAGCCATTCCCCTAATGCCATCCTTTGTCCCCAACCCTGAAGGAACGAGGAAAGCCACTGCAAGGCAGACCCCTGAATCCCAGTGTTGGCAAGACGGTGGATCAGTAGCTGATGGTCAACCGTGTAATAGTGGAGACGGAGACTTGTGGACCTACTGCATGGCCACACCATTCATGCTGGTCTATTAGGAACATACTTCATCACTGCCATGAAACCTTCTGGCAGAAGACAATGGAGACCCTTTAAAGCTCTGCCCTTCAAATAAGCTTCATAAGCCATGACAAGCAGTTTTTCTTTTTGTAAACTGTACACACAGAGGGGTGGGGGCATACCTTGGAAGCTGTGCTTTAACTTGTTTCTGGCACAAATTGTGGTATCTTTCCACTTTCAGAAATCCCTGATTCAGCATTCTCTGGCAGACTAAGTCCATCCGCTTACATACCTACATGGAAAATACAAAACATAAAAAACTTCAGATGTCTCCTTAAAATAGTTAATAAGCCAAGAGCACTTTTATGACTAACCAGCTAATGTTACGCACTACTTTTCTTTTGTACTGTGGCACAATTCCATGGGAAGCTGAATTCCAGCTACAGAGACAAGCACACCAGCCTTTGGCTTTCCAAGTCTTTGCTTCCATCTTCATCTCGTTCCATATTTTTAGGAACCGTTCACTGCAGTTCAAAGTACAGTCTCAAGTGACATCCCTATTAGCTTCCTGACAAAATCTTTCAAAGAACGAGGACTTCCAATATACACAGCATGCATCATTCCCACCATATGGAGAGATCTTTTAAAACGATGACAAAAATCATTTAAAAAACACATAAAAACAAAATGTATACAGCTCCTTTAATAAATGTTTCATTTGTCTTTATTCCAATAAGGTAGATTGATCAATACACAGAAGTTCCTTGTACATTCACTCCTCTCACATCTGGTGTTGCTGAAGTTTTAGAAGTCTAAAAGAACCAACTAAGCATTTTTTTCATACTGTGCATATTTAGTCAGGGACAGCTGCTTTTCTTACAGTAAAGCAGTTTCAGGAAGGGGCAATTTTAAACCAATAGTGGGTGGAAAGAATGACCAAACCTTTCCCAACATGCCACTTTTCTTCTACAGGGTTTTAGATCTGTTGACCATTGCAAATTGATTTCAGGAACCCCAAAAAAGGAAAAACAGCTGAAGGAGAAGGGAGAAGAAAGAGCTGTATGAGGAAAATAGCAGGTGGAGAAGGGTAAAGTACAAGAATAATAACTATGATCAATACTGACTTGGGATGAATCTAGAAATTGTTCTATAAGGTCATGGCAAGTCTTTTTAGCATTGGCACAGAAAGACACAACATAAAATCCAAACTCAGCACTGGGACTTTAAATTGCTAGTTTGGAACGCTGTGCCTCCAACAGGAACACCTAACAAGGTAAGCAGGGTGAAGAAGACTACAGAAGTATTTGGCACATCTGATGAACTGAATGCCAAATGAAAGAGATTTAAAAGATTCTAGGACAGGGTGTTCAAATGCTTATTCATGTATCATGGCAAGACAGAATACTGCAACACAGAAAACCACCAACATCTATATTTGAGTCCAAGAACAGTCCAGTGGCATACAAGCCAAACAAAGGATCAGTTGTAGTGATCACACATTCCCTTTTACACATACCTTTCCACTGTCCCCAACCTGATCCTAATGTAATCTGTTCCTTACAATAGTACAGAACAAAAACAAAACTAATTTCTTAGGTATGCCAACTAGTCTAATTGTACATTCTAAGTTATTTGGAATGTTATGCTATTAAAGCAGTAATGCTAAGGCTTTACTATATATATAATTTTATGCTTCTGTTAAATTGGTGAGGTTATTGGGTGTTCCTTCTTTCAAAGTGTTTTTATTACTACCTCTTCATAGAGAATGGACCCTTCATTTCATTATTTCAAAGTGCTTTAATTGCCCATTCATAGAGCTGGATCCTTCATGTTCTATTCTAAAGGCTTGAGAGTTATGTCCTTGGGCCACATCTACATTTTCATTCCCTTTTGGTGTAGTCAGCAGAGGAATTTGTCCTTTAATATCATCTACCCAGTCAGAACACACTTCAAACAGCCCCTGTAATATTTCGCTCCCAAAGTGAAAAATAGACTTGCTTGCTATGTTTTAGTTCTTTTGCATTCTCCGTCTGTCTTCTTTACCTCCTTCACATTTGTTTAATTCCCTCCCCAAAATAGAAAAAAGGGGAAAAGAACCTTAAAATCCAACAGCTAAATAAGATTTTTTAAAAAGAAAAAAGATATACATAAAGACAACAGAAAAGTATAACAGTGGAGTTGACCAACACATTTCTATAAATGGTTTCCAAATTTTAAAAAATAAGTCCATATGCAATTGCTGTCTATATGCTATCCGTTCAAATGTTGATAGGTCCTCAATCCACTGATTTACCGTAGCTGGGGTTTTAGATTTCCTATGTCGTAATACAAGTCTTTCAGCTGTGGTAAGGACATGGAAGGCCCATTTCATTGACCATCAATTAGTCTTCAAGTATTTGAAGGGCTGTCATGTAGAAGGTGGAGCATATCTATTCTCTCTTGCTCCGGATTGCAAGACTAGATCTAATGGGTGGAAATTACAAGGGAGTCGTTACCGGCTAAATATCAGGAGAAACTTCCTCACTGTAAGAGTGGTTGAGCAGTGGAACAGTCTGCCTCAGGAGGTGGTGGATGCACCTTCGCTGGAAGTTTTCAAGCGGAGGCTGGATGGCCATCTTTCAGGTATGTTGTAAGGCTATCTTTTGGCTATGCTCCTGCAGAGTGCAGGGGGTTGGACTAGATGACCTGCAAGGTCCCTTCCAACTCTAACATTCTATGATTCTATAGACCCTCCAAGAGATGGATAGATAGGTTAAAAGTACATAAGCATCCTTGGAAATCAATTAACATTCTAAGATGAAACTGATATGAGTAAACTTCTTCCCAGACTGGACATGCCGTGTTCCCTCTAAGATGTTTAGTATCAAACAATCATGAATCAGAAATAAGGCACTGTATCACACAGTGGCCAGAAATACCAGTGCCATCAGGAGGTCCATCAGTGGGGCCATGACATTAGAAGCCCTCCCACTGTTGACCCCCCCCCCCAGCACCAAGATGATAGAGCATCACTTGCCCCAGAGTCCCTATCTATACCTTGTGGCTAATAGCCACTGATGGACCTCTGCTCCATATGCTTATCTAATTCCCTTTTGAAGCCGTCCATGCTTGTAGCCACCACCACTTCCTGTAGCAGTGAATTCCATGTGTTAATCATTCTTTGGGTGAAGAAGTACTTCCTTCTATCCGTTCTAACCAGACCGCTCAGCAATTTCATGGAGTGCCCACGGGTTCTTGTGAACTGGTTCTACTACAACACCAAAATCTCACTATTTAATCAGATCTGACTTCTCCACCCTATACCAAAAATGAAGTTGACTTTCTTGAAGGAGAGATGTCACCAAATTGCAGGACTAGACTGCCATCTAGTGGCATAGTATTGTAGCCACAGCTGAAGCCCCATGTACGAGCTTTTCTGTAAGAACTGATAATCGGAGACCAACACGATCTGGTTTAGTATCTAAAATGTGTGTGTGGTTATGTATTGTTTGAATGATATATATTCCCCAGTAAAAATACATTATATTTTACTGAATACAGTCTCTGTGTCTGTTCTGGTACTTACAGCAAAGGTGGGACTTCTGTATACATTGGTGTGAATCCTAATTTGCCTATTGCCAATTAATAATCATAACCTCCCATAGACTAATTGATAATTCAAGGCAATTTGGCTAACAGTACACTGTCAACTGCCTGTAGAAGAAACCAACGGATAAGAACTCTTTCCTAAATTTTAGAAGTCATCATCCTGCTTATATTAAAAACAATCTGCCTTTCAGTCAGATTCTGAGAACTAGGAAGAACTGCAGTAACATTCAGGATTTCCATAGAGAAGCTCTCATTTTGAGGCACAATCTGGCAATGAAAGGGTGTCCTAAGAGGACACCGCAAGCTGTGTAGCTCAAGGCCACATCACTGGTAGTTGTAGAGCTTACTTCCAAATGCATCTCCTTGAATTCCAAATGTCCTGCTTCTCCAACTTCATGGGCTATGAGAAGATCCTTAGCCACATCAAGGTAGGCTACAACATCAATGGGCAAGCTAGCCAAATCTACCCAATGGCTCGCTGGATTCAGCCAATTGTTTGTCATCAGGCTAACTAAAGCTTTGACATTTACCTTGTCCTTTTAAAAATTTTTAGTCAGATGGAAATCTGGACGCATCGGCTTACTGTTACATTGACCAACCATTCCTCTCAACTACTTCAGAAACATGATGTCAGATAGTACTTACTGACAGCTCCTGGATTGTGGCTAAATCCCCCTAGCGTTTGAGTATCTTTTTTCACTGTTTCTTTCATTGTCTGTTCTACAGGAATTTGCACAAATGGGTTGCTAAATCCGAACTGTGCTGAAGATCCACCTTGCATGAAATACTCACGTATGTCTGGATGTTCAAGGGGAAAATATGGAAGGCAGCAGGCATTATTCAGTCTGTCACAGGCAAAGAGCCATGGGATCACTGTCCAGATGCATGTCAAGTGATGCTTCCAATCACCTTCTCATGAGGCTCTAATTAAGCTCAGAAGAATTTCTACCATGTCCAGATAGGATACCCAGAACACTTAACAGATTTTCACTTCCATATCTGAGGCAATAATAGTAGCCTTCAAAGGGCTCCATAACCCTTGAACATGATCAAAAACTTCCTTCGGTAAAACTGTGTACGTTGACAAACGTTGCTTAAGCTGTTCACCGTTTCATCCAAATAAACAATGTCTTCTCCATGAATGTCCTTCAACCATGACCAGAAAACTTTGTGCTTCATAAACTACTTTGTGAAGTCTGATTGTACGATTATACTTATGACCATCTGTTACCTCAGCTACTGAACTGTCTGCAATTGTGCCCGTCTCAATGCACAAATCCCACGGCCCTGCATCTTGAAATGGCTTACTGATGATGGCCCCCAAAAAGTGCATATAGTGTGATACACACCCATTCTATGCTTACATTTTTCTGGATGCTTCCACATGAATTCTACAGGTTTTGCATTAAGTGTCTAATCAAACACACACAATCTGGGACAACTGCAGAGACTGCATGATGCTGATAGAAACCAGACCTCATAAACAGTTGACATTTCAGTTGCAGAAGAATTTATTGTGGGCAATAGCCAATATTGTCTTGCACAACTCTAACATAATAGACAAGGATGTTGCATGTTGGATTGGATTTCATGGTTTGACATGCATGCCAGAAGCCCTATGAGACTCTTCTGCAAAGCATGGTAGAACTATGTCTTGGTGTCTACCTATTGGTGGACTCTCCCCTCTTGCAGTGTTGTACCCTGGTAATATAAGTGACTAGGTAAAAATGCTTCTGCTTGTGGTTTTCACCAAATGAGGAATTGAGTTGGGCAAATGAGGCACAATCATTTCTGGCTGACCCTGTGTGATATTCCCTTGCCACTGAGTGTGTCTTCTAACAGGTCTAGGAGTATATGCAGGAAGGGGGGCTTGGTCTTGCCACAGATAACAGCATATATCAGGTCCTGACCAAAGGAGGAAACAAACCTACAGATATTAGTAGAGGTATCACCCATCTGCTGTGTTCTAATGAGTACTCCGTACAAAAATTTTGTAACAGTTTATACTACTACATACTACATTATATATGGTCCCACACCTTGAAACTGGGAGACTGCTGTGGGAGGTATGATAACAAGTTGGGGCTAGCCTCAGCATAAGCAGCAAAATAGTATGCTGTTAACTAATGCTTTATTATATTTATAATCAGTGTTCCCTCTAAGCTGAGTTAGTGTGAGCTAGCTCACAGTTTGTTAGCTTCCGGCTCACACATTTTTGTCTTCGCTCAGGAGGGATGGCTCCAGAGCAAACTAATTTATACAGTAGCCAAATCGCTTGCTCACAACTTTAATGCCAGTAGCTCAGAAAGTAGAATTTTTGCTCACAAGACTCCACAGCTTAGAGGGAACATTGTTTATAATATATAATATTTGCAATCTCTCAACATGGATACCCACTGATGTGAGGTTCATGTGTTCTATGACGGGAAGAGGTATAGCATGGAGTGGCACTGTAAGTTAGTACCCAGCAACCAGTGTACATTGAGAACTGGGGCCCAGTCCAAGAAGCTTGAGAACCACTGTGCTAGGAGACTATAAGAATCCCAAAAGGCAACACAGAAGGGACACCATCTGTGGAGAGAGTTCCGTACTCCTGCACTGCTCCCATTTGTTTAATTCTACAGAGGAAGCAGTCTTAGTTAATACCAACCCAACCAGCATTGCAACACCTGAAGCAAATGTTTTGGCATAGCTTTTCACATTGTGAGCCTAAGAACCCTTTATCAGATGCATGAAGTATTACTCTCAGACAACTTAAAGCCAGACAGGTACGTGATGCTGGTGCTTGTCCTGATGGATTGTTTTGTACCTATTGATGTGCATTTCTATTGCACCTTTGCACCATACTCTGAACAGCACATTTCTAGGGTATTTTTCCCCACCACTGAAAATAAACCTAGTTTCCTGAAACAGGAAGCAGCAGGCTTTTCAGAATCAAAAACCATATCCAGAGGAGCCCAATTGAATAGTTCTAAAACCAATTACATGGTCTATATGAGGTCCAAACATTTATGAAGTTAAAAAACCTTTAGATCTTACTATACCAAGGCTACATATTCTGTAAGTCTGCACTTCAGTGAAACATACACTGAGAAATCTCTGGATCCAAGCTATTGTTCTATGCCCTCTCCATTTCCCCTCCCTATTTCCCCCCACTGGGAAAGAAAGCAGAGGAAGAGTGGATAATAGCGCTGCAAAGCATCACAATTTTATCTTCAACAGAATGCTCCTTTTCTGCTGTTCTGGAGAGTTAGAAAAATATTAAGCACTTAGGCCTCTAATGTGCCTAGAAATCATATACCGTATATACTCGAGTATAAGCCGACCCGAGTATAAGCCGAGACTCCTAATTTTACCACAAAAAACTGGGAAAAAGTATTGACTCGAGTATAAGCCTAGGGTGGGAAATGCGAAATCGGATCGGATGCGAAATCGGATCGGATGGAAACACTCCCTGGCCGTCGGCCTGACATGGTGGCCCCCTTCCCTCACCAACCCGGCAAGCTGGCAAGTCCTGTCTCCCCTGCAGACAGCCAAGCCCCCACAGATAGAGAGAGAAAGCGCTGTCCGTCGCCCCCTCCTAGGGCCATTCATCTGTGCCGGGCGGCAGCAGCACCTCCATCAGGGGACGCGTCTTTTCCTGGGTGCTGCTGCTGGGGCTTTGGCAGCGGCCGCCTTTCCCCACGCGGCGGCAGAGGAGAAGAGGGTGGGAGGAGGGATGTGCGCGTGCGCCGAAGCTCTCCGGGGCCAAGGAATTCTAACCGCCCCGCCCGGAACAGCCAGTCCCGATTCAAGAGGCGGGGAGAAGAAGGGCGGGCGGGGGCTTGGCGCAGAGGGAGCTCCTGCGAGTGGCATTGGAGCCCTCCCCTCCCCGCTCGCATCCTCTTTCCGCTCCGAAGAAGGGCAGGGGCTCGAGGAGGAGGAGAAGGAAGAGGAGCCCACCCCCATGGCGCCCTCTACCTCCTCGCCGCCTTCCTCTCCCCTCCCTCCCCTGCTTCCCTCCCTCGCTGGGGAGAGAGAGAGCGCGCGAGAGGGGTGGGCGGGAAGAGACCCTCCCCACCGCCTTTCTTTTCTTTCTGCCGCGGCGGCATTTTCTGGGGTCATTTTTTTTTTCACTCGAGTATAAGCCGAGGGGGTGCTTTTTCAGCACAAAAAATGTGCTGAAAAAGTCAGCTTATACTCGAGTATATACGGTATTCCTGCCAGTTTTCTTTCCTGAGCAGAACCAGCATTTTAAAACATTATCTAGAGACCATATGAAGCCTGTCAAGCAGCACTAGAGATGACAGCTGTCCCCTTCTCCCCAACTATTTAGATATGTATGGTGCCCTCTAGGGCATCAGGATGAAGTTCTACTACAACACCAAAATCTCAGTATTTAATCAGATCTGACTTCTCCACCCTATACCAAAAATGAAGTTGACTTTCTTGAAGGCGAGATGTCACCAAATTGCAGGAGTAGACTGCCATCTAGTGGCAAGGCGTAGTATTGTAGCCACAGCTGAAGCCCCATGTACGAGCTTTTCTGTAAGAACTGATAATTGGAGACCAACACGATCTAGTTTAGTATCAAACAATCATGAATCAAAAATAAGGCAGCCAAGTTTGCAGTTATTCAGATAAGTAAATCGTAAACAGAAGGAAGAATTTTTAAACTGGGGGAGCAGATAAACAAATAGCACAAGCAGTTAATGAAAGTGCAAAGCAGAACCCATTGGGCAGGTCCCCACAAATTGTGGCTGGGCTTAGTAGCCAATTGTTTTCTTCTAGCCAGCTGCAAAACTCAATCCCATCACAATATTACCTGTAACAATAACGATTCTTAAATTGATAGGAGTTATGCTAATGGTTTTCATAAAAGGGAAACAAATTTCGAGCATAAAGAATGAAATATATCAGCATTTACTGCCTTCACCACTTCTAACTACTTGAATTACCATAAAACACTTAAAAACAGTTCATTAAAACAATACAATATTAAAATGCTAGCTATGTTATTTTGATGGCACAACAATGGCATCACTGCAGGAGTGTATTCCATAAGTTGTTTAAGTTTCCAGCTCTCTGATCTTCCTCAGATATAATCCGCGTGCACAGCCTGTCGGTAGCCAACTAGGGATCAGGCTCTACAGGTTTCAGATGTTGCTAATAGTGTTGTTAATAGTGGTGGCAGCTCCTAAAAAGCCTGGTGGAAGAGCTCCATCTTGCGGGCCCTGCGGAACGGTAAGAGGTCCCGCAGGGCTCTGATCTCTTCCTGGAGCTCATTCCACCAGTGTGGAGCTGCCACCAACCCTGGCCCAGGCCCTGGTTACAACCAACCTGGCATCCTTAGGACCTGGGAGGGCCAATCGGTTTTGTGACCCTGACTGTAGTGCTCTCTGGGGTATACATGTGGAAAGGCGGTCCCTCAGGTAAATCAGACCCTGGCCATAAACATTATCTGAGTGAACATTAGTGAAACTCTCTGGGCTGGGTTTAAGAAAGTTTTTGGTAGAAATGAGCAGCAAACCTGATTTCAGTTTTAATCTGAATTCTGTTTTTATCTACAAGAGAGCCAGTTTTCATCTACTAGAGAGCCAGTTTGGTGTAGTGGTTAAGTGCGTGGACTCTAATCTGGGAGAGCCGGGTTTGATTCCTCACTCCTCCACTTGCACCTGGCTGGATGACCTTGGGCAAGCCATACTTCTGGCACAGCTGTCCTTGAAAAAGAGCAGTTTCTGTCAGAGTTCTCTCAGCCCCACCTACTCCACAGGGTGTCTGTTGTGGGGAGGGGAAGGGAAAGGAGTTTGTAAGCCGCTCTGAGACACCTTTGGGTAGTGAAGGGCAGGGTATAAATCCAATCTCCTCTTTTCTTCTTCTACATAGCCACCAGCAGTGGGAAAATGAGGTTCTTTTCACAGTGACACTATGTGTGCTCTCTTATTCTTTCCAACTTCCCTCTCTGATGAGAAAGGAAAGGGAAGCAGACAACCAAAGATTTTGGCTGAAAATTGAAGTAAAAATCAGCTGCAAGCCATTTAATTTGAAGCTCTTGAAGGCACAATGCAAATCCCTTCACTTTTACAAGCCACATGCTGGGATTAAACACTATTCTTCCCTCTGGTGAGTGCTTTTGTGGAATGGTACCACTGGAAGAATAGATTCTTTTGAACTATGGTGCTGGAGAAGACTCTTGAGAGCCCCTTGGACTGCAAGAAGATCAAATCAGTCAATCCTAAAAGAAATCAACCCTGACTGTTCCCTGGAAGGCCAGATAATAAAACTGAAGCTCAAATACTTTGGCCACCAAATGAGAAGGGAGCACTCACTGGAGAAGACCCTGATGCTGGGAAAAATTGAAGGTCAAAGAAGACGGAGATGGCAAAAGATGAGATGGTTAGACAGTGTCATTGATGCAACGAACATGAAATTGAGCCAACTTCAGAGGACGGCGGAAGACAGGAGGGCCTGGCGGGAGCTGGTCAATGGGGTCGCGAAGAGTCGGACTCGACTGGGCAACTGAACAACAACAACCACTGGAACAAAAAAAACCCCAACCTTTATATATACTGCTTGGGTTGATACATGAGCTGAGGTCCAAGGATCTCACTGAATTCATTTGATTTGATTTCTAGCCCACCCTCCCCTTTGCAGCAGGGCTCAGGGTGGGTAACAGCAATGGTTAAAACAATAAATATAATATCAATTAAAATCCATTCCAATACAGCGAATAATCAAACGTGTGGCACATAAGGCACAATTTATGCCCTGCCTTTCTCCCCAGTGGGGACCCAAAGCAGCTTACATCCTTCTCCTCTCCTCCATTTTATGCTCACAATCACTTAGTGAGGTGTAGGTTAGGCTGAGAAAGTCCAATGGGCCCAAGGTCACCCAGAGAGCTTCCACAGCATGAGTAGGGATCCAGATCGGGATCTCTCATATCCTAGCCTCACACTCTAACCACTATTTCACACTAGATCTCCATTCATGGTAATGTCTGATGGGAAGAAACAAGTGTGGCGGCATAAGTTCCAAAAGTGTGGAACATAAGAAGAATTCTGTTGGATCACAGCAATGGTTGGTGACCCCGGGCCCTAAGGAGGCGAATCTTGTTGCAACAAGGTCCAGGTCCTTTTCAGTAGCGGCTCCTATCTGGTGGAACGAGCTCCTGGAAGAGATCAGGGCCCTGCGGGACATTTTGCAGTTCCGCAGGGCCTGTAAGACGGAGCTCTTCCGCCAGGCGTATGAGTAGGAGCCGCCACTGCTACTGGGATTACTATCACCTTTCGCCAGAGAGTACTACCACTGGAAGACCGTGTGACATCTAAACGGGGCCCAAGCCTTCCCCTGCTATGCAGAACGTGGAGTATGTTTTTCCTCTCTCTCTTGCATCCGGAATGGAAGTGAATTCTTAAATTGTTTTAATGTATTTCTTTACTGTAATTTATATGCACTTTGTGCTCGTGTAAGCCGCCCTGAGCCCGCTTGCGGGAAGGGCGGGGTATAAATGTAATGAAAATAAATAAATAAATAAATAAATAAATGGTCCATTCAGTTCAGTGTCCTAGTCCTTGGGGCCCAAGGTCACCCAGCGAGCTTCCATGGGGCATGTGGAGATTCCCGCCTAGGTCTTCCAGATACTAGTCCCAGACTCTTAGCCACTACACCACATTGGCTATCAGGTGAGGGCAGGGAGGACAGGAAATAATTTATAGTAAGACATGGCCCAGTCTTAACTAATTCAAGACTGAATACCACTTCCCCCCTCCAAAAGTATTTTAGATGCATAGTTAAATGCCAGTAGCTCACAAAATAGATTTTTTGCTCACAAGACTCCACAGCTTAGAGGGAGCACTGGTTGTAATCATTATTAGAACATTTATTAGCCGCTTTTCTCCCCTGCAGAACTCAAGGTGGCTTACAATATACATAAAACAATTATAAAAATCATAATTAAAACAATATGAATAAAACACACCTTCTTCAAGTCTCATTATTCCTGGAAAATAAATCCCATATCGTCTGAAATTAATCCCCCCTCCCCCAAAGGACCTTAGGGGCACAGCAAGAAGCTCACTGCAAATTACCAGTGAATAGCAGCTGGGGGGGGGGCACAGTTAAACTTGGCAATTATTAGGAACAGCATAGAAGTTAAACCAAGTATCAAAATGCTATCCAGTGCAATAAAGCAACTGATCCTGAAGAAGCTGGCAGGAGCACCAGGGAAGCATTCTTTCCTTTGTGAAAGGTAGGGTGCACTAGAATGAGCCAGCACCAGGCCCATAGCCATGGTGGGGCATTTCAGGGCTCCACCCCCTCAAATGTGAAACATGCCCCACAACAGCTGCTGCCCCTCCCCTCCCTCCTGTGACATAAAAAGTGCCCTCCAGCTGCTCGGCTGATGGGCCATTTAAATCTTGCAGCCACCCCTCTCCCTCCCCTCTTCCAAGATTTAAAGGGCCCGCTAGCTGATCAGCAGGCCCTTTAAATCTTGCAAGAGGTAAGGGAGAGGGGCAGCTGCCGGCTGCATGCCTTCCCTGAACTCCAAGCGGCTATTTCGCCACTTGGGAGATCAGGTGTGGGCAACCCCCACTAGAAAAACAGCATTTAAAGGGTTCCCTTTAAAGGGTTTAAAGGGTTCCCTTTAAATACTGTTTTTCTAGTGGGGGCTGCCTGCACATGATCTCCCAAGTGGCGAAATTATCCCTTCAAGTTCAGGGAAGGTGTGCGGCTGCCCCTCTCCGTCCCTGCTGCCCCACAAAATTTCCCCATGCCCCACTAACCCAACATTTCTGGCTACGGAGCTGGCCTGCGCTGAGAGACAGCCTTGGAGATCATTGTAGTTCTGGCAGCATCTGGAGAGCTTTTGCGGCCCCTTGAAAACACAGGGAGAGGGCACAGATCTTGGTGTCGGCCATAACTAAGCCTGCAGATGGTCTCCTAGGTGAGCAGCCTCTGACATGTTAGAACAATGTACATAAAAGGAGATTGGCAAACCAGAACTGTAACTCTGAGAGGGTTAGCTCCAAAGTCTGGGCCTGAGCTTGGTTGGAACAACCCCCCCCCCCCGCTTCTAAAGGGGTGGAAGAGCAGAAGTGACTTGATGTCAGCTAGACCCTTCCTGTGGATTGTCCCTGTTGCAGCAGGTGTTGCAGAACTCTGTGGTGTACGCAGAGCTGGAGATGACACAGAAAGGTAATCCAAGTGATCAGGGCAATGGGATCATCTTCACTATGAATGCCAGATGAGCAGGTGCATTAACCTGTTGCAGCCAAAATGAAGAATTGTGATCCAAACTGCTGTAAGCCTTCTCAAGTGCATGACTTGGCCATACAGCCCTGACAAAGTAAGATGTAACCTATGAAAATCTGAGCCACTATAGATTTTAGTCTTTAAGGTTTAATATCATACCTCCTTCCTCACCCACAAAGAGTTCAGAAACAGGGTGGTTTCAGAGATGACCATGGATGTGTGAAGATTTATCAAATACATTCACTTTGAAAATTGGGGCAGGAAGAACCCATCCAATGAAAGTAACTGGGAGCAGGCACAGTACAACAAGGTGAACTTTTCCAAGTAACTGTTAATTAACATACAGACTTTATTGCCAAGGGATTTATGATAGCCATTTGCATAGATGGCTTTCTAAAGGACTGTCCTGCTCAATAGGTATTAGGTATGATAGGTAGAAATTGAACCTCAACAGTCAGAGGCAGGATACCTCATTCAAACAAAGTGCTTAAAACCAAGTGCCAAGGATAAGCATCCCCTGGTTAGTTGCCAGCCAAACCCTGAACAGAGTACGGGGACAGATAAGATGTGGATCTGACACAAAATAATTTCAGTGTTCCGATATCTAACTCTTCCATCATTACTACACCATTCATGTGCTTCTGCATTATTTCTGGCTCATTTTAACCTTCTTTCTGCTTCCATCCAATTGTGTTTCATCTTTAAACAGATTGTATATCTGCAAGTAGAGCTTATTTTTAATCGATGTACAACAACCAGACATTTAAGCCATTTTGTCAGTAAGTATTAGTTGCCCAAATCTCAGAAGATTTTCATTTGTAGCAGCACTGCACAATACCGCAGCCATTTTGACAGGGGCTCAAATGAGTGATGCCAAAATTGAACAAGTCCCACCCTCACATTTAAGCCATGTCATCCTCCTTTATCCTCCTGTCTCCAGCATCCCATATGTCAGAGAATGATTTGGAGGGAATATAATCAAATAGAAATCCCCCAAAATACACACTGGTGCTTGTTGAATAGAAACTCCCAAACAGTTAGCTGTAACAAAAAGCAATATTTCTTAGAAGTGCTATATTGGCAAGGGAGATTCCACAGGATAGGTTTAGCCAAGTAAGATGGAAGAAAATCTGTTTAGAATGGGGAGAAATATTATAAGTCATCCCCAAGACATAACAATGAACCTGGCAGCCTGGTGCCATTTTCAAAGAGCAACGCTGCCTCGCTGTGTAGCTGGTAGTTTTATTGCTCCTGTGCATTACTTCTACTGGCCATTAGACTCCAGGTTGTGGTAACAAAAGTAAACATGGGGGGGGGGGATTTCTATATGCTGAAAACAGGAATGGCCTCCTATTTACCATAATCAGAGTTAGGGATATGTATTCTGCTTTCAAAACTGTGCCAAGGAAAGCATAAGTTCTATAACCTATGTAAGCTATGCATATTTGTATGTCTTGTGTCTTATAATTTATTCAGCTCCTGCTAGTCACTGGAAAGTAGAGAACAGCTATGAGGGTACTGAAACCTTTCCAGCCAGTTCCTAAAATATATTCAGTAAGCTTCTGCCTTCTGTTACTTCACCAAACATTTATATGCAAAAATTTTAAAGGAAGGCAACAATAAGGAACAATAATTCCACGAAATTTTCAGTATTTCCACAAAAATATCCAATAATCTCAACCACCTCTGAATTTATAGTGCCATGTGTTTTCCTGACAGTTATCTTAAAATACATTGCAAGAGTTGGCATAAGTCTTCTATCCAGATATAGTGGGGCATTCCATATACAGAAGAAGTCTTCTGAGCATGTTTCTGCACCCCTAAAGAGAACCGTATGCAGAAATTGGCTCTACATGTGCAGCTCCCTTTGCTCATTCAGCAGCCACAAGAGAGATCTTGAAAAATCAATTAAAATGGAATAACCTAGACAGCGACTAAGGATTAGTGACTTCAGTCCTTTCCTGCTCCCTTTCCTCACAAAACAGCGGACTGGTGGGATATTAATTTTTAAGGTTTCATTCACACACACACCACACTTTGTTGGACTGAGGTGGTTCACTGAGAAAGAAAGCATACTAAGAACAAACTTTTATAAATAGATGTGTAAACTGATGTCTTCAAAATGCTTGTAAAGAAAGCCGTTTTGAGAATCAAGCATAAGACCCACTAGGGGACTATGCCAAGCCCTGCAGTGATATTGCTACTACACCAAACAAAACTACCAGAATTGGCATAAATTGTATACTAGCAATCCTCATGCTGAAGCGTGTCAAATCTCCATGCTAGTCAGCATTTTCTTTCTAATGTGCCCACTTCTTCCACATCCTCCTTGATTACAAACTGATTCTGAAGTAGTACCTCCAGTCACTCTACCACACAATCCCAGAACATACCGGGGCACATAAACGTAGGCCTCCACATTACTGAGTTTTGCTACAAGTTTTGCTAACAAGACTCTGCTACAGTAGTGCTTTATTTGTATGCCACCACCTCTTCCTGTTTTCTAGATGATCCTACAACGGCTGAGTAAAATAGTCTTCAACCACGAACCTTTTTGTATATTGTTCTGGTCAAGCAGCTTTCCAGTAGCTGAAATCACAATGTCAAAGAAGAAAATGCACAATTTCTGGAATCCAAAGAGTTCCTTCAGGTATGTCCAAGTCCTCAGACATGGCTAGTGGGAACTGGTACTTTTAAAACAGCAGGCCCTTAATTCATGTTAAACAGTATACCAAAATTTTCCTTATGTCATACAACCTGAGTCCAGGTCCCCTTGAGCGAAGAGCCAGCGCTGTCCAAAGACGTTTCCGTGGTCATGTGGCCGGCATGACTAAACACCAAGGCGCACGGAACGCTGTTACCTTCCCACCGAAGTGGTACCTATTTATCTACTTGCAATTTCTTGCTTTCGAACTGCTAGGTTGGCAGGAGCTGGAACTAGAGACAGGAGCTCACCCTGTCTTGCGGCACCCGGGTCTTGAACCGCTGAACTACTGACCTTCCACAGCCTGCAGTTCAGCTTCTTAACCACTTGAGCCACCGCAGCTCCTTTTTAAAATAGCAGGCCCTTAATTCATGTTAAACAGTATACCAAAATTTTCCTCACCTTTGGAAGGGGTACGTCATACAACCTGAAGAACTACTGTTAGAACCATCTGAGTCCAGGTCCCCTTGAGCATGTAAATCTAGTTACACAGTTCTCTGGCTCCCAGCCAGTGTTCCCTCTAAGGTGAGTTAGTGTGAGCTAGCTCACAGTTTTTTAACCTCTGGCTCACAGATTTTTGTTTTAGCTCAGGAAGGATGGCTCCAGAGCAAACTGATCTATGCAGTAGCCGTAATTAAGTGAAGAACAGAGAGTGCAATTACAAGGCATCTTGAAGATGCAAGGAAAGGATATATTTTTACAAGAGCAAATGTGGCAGTGTTGGTGTGGATCAGAAGAGCCACGACTTGCTCAGTTGACTGTATTCATCTGTTTGATGAGCCCCATTTTTATGGACATTGCAATGAAAACCAGAAACTGCTGCTGTTCTACCATGAATTCATTTGACAGATATGCTGTTCTACCATGAATTCATTTGACGGATAAGATGCGTGAAACCTGTAATATAAAAATTTACCTATATCTTCTGAACCAAACTCTCCATCTGCAATTCTCCATATTTTTTTAAGCCTGACTTAAGCCTAAAGGCCAGTGGTCAAATGCAGGTTATGTTTTAATGGGAGAGTATTATTTAAATCTAAGCTTTAGTAGAAGATGACAGCCCCAAATAAGCCCTTGACTTATTCTGTACAACAAACAGCATGATCCAAATCATCCCAGGCAAAAGAATCCGAAGCAGAAAGAATCATAGCCAATACTGAAATTAAGTGGTACAAGTACAAATGGGCAGTCGCTAAGCTGAATGAGGGCAAGGGGCCAGGGCCAGCACATTGCCTTCAACAGGCAAAAACTAAGCCCCTGGGCAACTCTTTAAAGTAGGCAAGTTGCAGGACAGGCTTGTGCTTAATTCAACAGCACCAAACATATAAAAGGTATTATCAAGGAAGCATCAAAACAGATGACATGGGGCCACATTTCTGCTCCACCAAGCAAACAGAGACCTGAATGCTGGGCAAGGAAGCAACTGGATAGCTATAAGATATTTGATCTTTTAGCCAGCTAGTGAAGGCTTATCAGATTTGCACTAAATACCATGAAGACAGTAGACTCTCTACAATTACTTCTATAGAGGAAAGCAGGAAGTAACCTCACTAGGACCCTCAATGTCAATTGCTATGCACAGAGAGAATGGACAGTGTGTGGTTGTTTAGTTATATCAACATGATGGGCATGAAGTACACAATGCATCCGTTATCAAACAGAGAGTTCAGCACAAGCTTTATAAAGTGAACTGCATGCTTGCTGTCACTTTCTTACATTGCTTTAAAAATTTACCGAGTCTAGTTTTAAATATCACAGTGAAGAAGTAGCCATCACAACTACAATCCTCTGCAGCAGGGAATTTAAGTATCCACCTACACAAATGCTAATAATAATGACATTTAAGATAAGTTAGATAACAATCCCCCTCCAAGATTACAAATGTTTGTGGCAGAAAAAGGGCAATGGCATAATGAGAGAACCCAGCATTCTGAGACACATATTAACAATGTTCATCAAGATATTATCCATGCTTGTTTCTTCAAAGAGCTGTGGTGCCAATAAGAAGACCAACAACTAACACTGAAAGATGGAAGCCCTTTATAATACGTAAGATTTCTACAGCTTTACAAGTTAATTTTATTGTCTTGCTTGTAGATCTTAGCATACCAACAAGAAAGATAAAGCAAGCAAAATTGGCACATAGTCAAATGCTGTCATAAAAAGCCATCAGGAAGCAAATATCAATTGTCTTTAACACAATCAGTGACATGATTCTCCACACAAAGGTGCCTTGGCACCAAAATGACTAGAAGAAGCCTCTCTGGCAAAGATTTCCAGAGAAGGCCTAGAGAGACTCTGGAAGCACGCATGGGACCACGGGGGACCCATTTACATTAGTTTATAGCACTGAACATCAGACTATGTTAAACCACGAGTTAGCTCTTATCCCAAGATTTAGATGACAGTTATACTAAGAGAGGAGCTGCAGTGGCTCAAGTGGTTAAGACGCTGAACTGCAGGCTGTGGAAGGTCGGTAGTTCAGCAGTTAGAGACCTGGGTGCCGCATGATGGAGTGAGCTCCCATGTCTAGTTCCAGCTCCTGCCAACCTAGCAGTTTGAAAGCAAGGAATTGCAAGTAGATAAATAGGTACCACCTCGGTGGGAAGGTAACAGTGTTACGTGCGCCTTGGCGTTTAGTCATGCCGGCCACATGACCACGGAAATGTCTTCGGACAGCGCTGGCTCTTCGGCTTTGAAACGGAGATGAGCACCGCAACCCTAGAGTCAGATTCAACTGGCTTTCGAGCAAGGGAACCTTTACCTTTATCCCCCGAGAACATAATGACTATTTACAGGTGCTGCAAAACAAGAATGTTTTAGTCTTACTACAGGGAAATGCTGGCAATTGTCTGGGTTTTATTCTGCAGCTAGCTTAATATGACTAACAAAAATGAGAGGTTTAGGAGAATTGTCCAAACTTCAGATTATCGTTCTGCTTTGTTATGTTTACATTCTAAAGTATTCCAATCTATTGCTTTTTTATGAAAAATAATCTAAATGAAACCATCAATAATTAAATAAATGTTAAGTATTTTTCTGTTTCCAATAAAGGCATTGCCCTCATTTTAAAGCTGCCCTTTTCCCTTGGATGAACTGTCATCAAAGCATAGGTTCTTTTACAGTATATTTGACCACAATTCAATATATTAGTGTGGTATGTTTAACTAATGAATCTCACAACACTGAAAAGTGCCATAGAAACTGCATACAAACCCAAGGCATATATTGCCGGCAGCTTGCCTCTTTGCATTGTTAAAACCTGAAAGGAGAAACCTAATGCAAATAAGAGAAGGGCAGTTCTAGAGATGATGCTAATCATATCAACAGATAAAACACAGAGAAACTAAAACTACGAATGACCATCCTTGTAGGGTGAAGGAGGAATAAGACAAAAACGGCTTCCCTAAAACACAAGAATCTAGACCAGGGGTGTCAAACATGCGGCCCAGGGGCTGGATCAGACCCCCGGAGGGCTTTTATCAGGCCCACAGTGGAACTGGGTGTCTTCTGCTTCTTCTTCCAGTTCTGCTGCTGCTGCATAATCGTAGGTTTGCAGCTTACAGATACACACCTGAATAGCATACTCAAGATTGCAATAGGACAGACATTTTGGTACAATAATTCAGAGCAAGAGGTGTCAGTTATCAGACACTGTTAAATAAACAAAATATTGCAAGAGTACTAATGTTTTAAGCATGTTATTATTTTAAGTTAAAAAAAAAACCTTTGTGTTTGTGTCCTTTATAAAGTGTATATCTCTGCTACCTGGCATTCCATTTTATGACACACATGGCCCAGCCCAACAAGGTCTCATTTATGTCAGATCCAGCCCTCATAACAAATGAGTTCGACACCCCTGATCTAGACAGATTTCCTACAGAGATGATGAACATATGATCCAAGGGTCCCTGTTCCCAGTACCTAGGCATCAGTCTTCGCGTATTGGAAAGGGTACAAAACGAAGGCCAAAAGCTCCCTTAGAAGCTTTTCTACACGTGGCCCTCACCCTCTAACCCCACCCCCAATTCCTTCAAAGGGAATACCAACGGAAGAGGTTAGGCAGTCCCCCCCCCCACACACACACAACCTTTTCCTTCCCTCTTTTACTGATCCCAGGCCGCCACCACTCAAAGGATTAAGAGCCATGACCCGCGGGGGTCGGAGAGAGACTAGATCTCCACCAAGTGCAAACGGCACTGGCCGTCCCGTGGGGCGGGCGGCGGCGAATACTTTTCTCTCTTGCTTTTAACCGCGATGCCCTCCAACCCCTCGCCAGGCAACCCGGCGGCGTTCCGATCTCCTCCACCACCACCACACACCCCTTCCACGACCCAGCCCCTCACCAGGCGGAGCTGGCTGGTCTCGTCGTAGGACAGGAAGCTGAGGATGTTCTCGATGGCTACGATGGGCAGCCCCACCAGCGTGTTGCTCTGCGGGAGTTGCTCCAGGGGCTGCGTTTCCCCCCGGGGCTGTGGAGGCGGCGGAGGGGACAACCGCGCCGGGTCCATAGCGCCTCCTTCCCCCTCCGACAGGAGCCGCTCAGCCGCCGCCAACGCCGCCATCTTGGGGCCTGTCTCTTCCTCGGCTCCGGGAGGGGGCACTTCCTGTGGCGACGATCCCGCCTCCTTCTCCGGCGGAGACGCTTAAAGAGACAGGCGCCCTCCTTCCCGCGAACGCGCGAGATGAGGGCGGGACGGGGGACGTAAGTTTAGGAAGAGAAGCTCCCGTCTTGACAGGCATGCGACTTCTGTCCTCTCAACCCAGACATGTTTAGGTTGGCTGTGGGTCCTTAGGGCCAAACAAATAGTGTAGATTCACGTAAGTACGTGGATCACTAAACCTGATGGCTGACTCCGCGGCTGAATCTGAGAACTGACCCTGTTGGGAAGGCTTGTAGGAGGTTTTGTGAACGGGAGGAAATTAACATCTACTGCAGCCTATTCGGGCATGCAAACACGAATGACAGGAACGTCTTTTAGGAACAATGGTAGATGCTGGAATGCCCATTGGATATAATGGGAGCCGGGAATGCCAATCGACTCTCATGGGCTCCATTGAAATACATTACAGCATTAAAATTGAAATGAAACGTGGCCCAGATAGACTGCTCTGGAACTGGAATGATGGTCCCTACGAACAGAATCTGTGGTCTGGGACTGCAGTGAAAGCCCCCATAGTCGAATGATGGTCCCTTGAACTGTAAATGTTCTGCAACTGGAATGACAACCCCCAGGGTGGAATGAGGGTCCCTGGGAATAAAATGAGTGGTCTGGGACTGGCATGACAGCCCCTGGGAGTAGCATAAGTGTTCTGGGACTGGAACAAGAACAGTTTCCAGGTTCTTACCAGAAATTACACCATCAATTTCTTTCCATGGCTACCAAAGTATGCCTCCAGGAACAACCTCTGCTACAAGACTCTTTGTCATTATCTGATAAAGATACCAGCTGATTATCAATCTACCCAAAAGAGTCATGCCAGGGCAACTTCACTTCATAAGGCTACATGGACTTTTGTTTCAGCCGCAGACAATGGTATCATGCAGCTTGCCTATCATCAGTCACCATCAAACTGCCAATGTATTTCATTTGGAAACAGTGTGTGGTTTAGAGATGATATTAAGGTAGTTTTGATCAACAGTTAATGCTGTATGGGTAAATATGAATACTTTCTGTAATTGCCATAGTGAACGGCGGGGTAAGAGTTAAGAGTTTGTGTCGAGAGGTAGGGGTGCCAAAGGGAAGGTAAGAAACAGAGAGTTGTTTACCTGTGCTGGAGATGCTAGTGAGCCGGGGCAGTCAGAGTACTTGTCAAGATGGGCAAATGGCCTGACATGCTATAAAGGGATTTAGATATTAAAATCTTCATCTATAAAATAAGATATCACATCTAGAGTACGAGATGGGATTTCTCAGAGAGAGACTGTGGGGTGGGGAGGACTGGGCGTCAGTGGTCAACAGAGTGGGCAAAAGTGCCCAGGGAGCTCAGGTAGGGTGTGACACATAAAGGAAACACAGAGGGAAGGAAGGAAGCAGTCCTGGACCCAGTGGGGGTCTAAGGAAGAAAAGGAAGGGGGAGGAGGGCAAGATTTATACTTGCCAACAGAGCAGAATGAGGTGGCTGACACCAACGTCATGACTGGAAGGAAACTTAACAGGTGACAAGCAGGATAACTATTGAGTTAGAGCTGATTCAGGATAACTACAGCCACCAGAAATATTAATTAAAATGTAAGGTATTTCAAGGAGCTGCGGTGGCTCAAGTGGTTAAGATGCTGAACTGCAGGCTGTGGAAGGTCAGTAGTTCAGCAGTTCGAGACCCGGGTGCCGCATGCTGGAGTGAGCTCCCATCTCTAGTTCCAGCTCCTGCCAATCTAGCAGTTCGAAAGCAAGAAATTGCAAGTAGATAAATAGGTGCCACTTCAGTGGGAAGGTAACAGCATTCCGTGCGCCTTGGTGTTTAGTCATGCCGGCCACATGACCACGGAAACATCTTCGGACAGCGCTGGCTCTTCGGCTTTGAAACGGAGATGAGCACCGCAACCCTAGAGTCGGATTTGACTGGCTTTCGAGCAAGGGAACCTTTACCTTTAAGGTATTTCATTCTACTTTAAGGTTTGAGATTGCTGTGACAGAGCACTGATTTTAATCACAAGGACTATCACTCCAGTCTCAGAACACTGGTGGGTTTTTAAGGATTGGCTCCTAAGTCCCACACATGGTTATGTCACCCATTTAAAATTTGACTGTTGAATACTTAAAGACAGGCAATTGTCTTATATACACTGAGATATACTTATCTCCAATAGTGTGTGAGGGCCTCAGGTTATTACCATACTAGATCTTTTTCTCTCAGTACCCCTTCTATGCAAGCTATCTGTATGAGTGTGCATGGACAACACATTACATCCACATGGTCGGCATGGGCATGGAGACTGAACACAGGCAGTACAGCTTATATAAATATGGATTATTGTTGGAAGGCAGATTACTTGTGCAATGGTGTACTGCAAATGAGCCTTGCCTAATAATGTCAGGTATTATAACTCCCTCTCAAAGCAAACTTGATGGGCCATTACCTATCAGTAGGGCAGCAAAACAGCTCCATCCGTGCAGCACAGAGATAGGAGGTAAACATGCCCTTCTTGCACTGTACCACTCAAGTTGAGAACTAAACAAGCAGTTTTCTGTCCACTTACTCTTAAATTTCAGTGGTCAGGCTATAGTCCAGCTATGCTATAGGACTAAATGTTCAGGACTGAATAAGCAGAAAGCTATTCATTTAGCCTGGAGTTCAGAAGTCTTATTTATTTACTTTATTTATAGTCTGCTTTTCTCACAGGGACCACAAGGTGGGAGCCACAATAGAAGAAGCACGTGTATGTCTAGTTGTTGATTTTGCCCATTTCCAGGTTGGAACCTGCAGAAACTCCTGATGACATGAACAAAGTTGTCATGGTGGAATATATGGAGAGCGGCAGTCCCACAAATAAGAGGGGCCAAGGTCACGAGGGGCTTTATATGTGATAGCCAGTACCTTAAACTGAGCTTGGTAACAAATGGACCAGCCAATGGAGCTTCTGCAGAATGGGAGTAATGTGCATGTTCCATCTAGCTCCCACTAATCATCAAGCTGTGGCATTCTTGACCGGTTGGAGTTTCTGAGTTGATTTTGAGCAGACCAATGTACAGTCCATTACAGTAGACCAGTCTCAATGTTACTGTGGCATGGATTCAGGGGTCCTTATCAAAGTACAGGATCATCTTACAGGCTAGGCTGAGTTGGAAGAAAGCCTTTTTTGCAGCTGTTTCTCCAGCAATAATGCTGGGTCTAACTCCAAGACTCTTAACTGAGTCAGCAAGGGTCAGCTGAATTCCATCAAAAGTGGGGAGAACAATGTCCTTCAAGACCTCCACTTTCCTACCAAGCATTACCTCTGTTTTTTTCAGGGTTTAGTTTCAATTTGTTCGCTTTTAGTCAGTTAACCACAGCAGGCAGGTAGTTGTTTAGGACCTCCACTGCATCGGCAGGAGATTTGGATAAGGATATATAGAGGTGGGTATCGTGAGTATATTGATGACGACCAACCCCCAAATTGCAAAAGTGCTTGACACAGAGATTTAAAAGCACGGGGGGATAGAGTTGCACCCTTTGGAGCCCCCTTGGAACCCCACACTGTTGACAAGTGATTTCCAATAGCAATCCTTTGAGTTTGATCTGTGAGGAATGATTCAGACCAGTTCAAGACACATTCCCTGATACCTATTTCTGCCCCCAAGTATCTCAACAAGATGGCATGATGTACTGTATCAAAGGCTGCAGATAAATCCAATAAGAGCAACAGAGAGGCATGGCATTTGTCTACACTCAGGTGGAGGTCCTCAACTAAAGCTAGCAGAGCTGTCTCTTTCCCATAGCCTGGCCTGAAGCCGGACTAAAAAGGGGTCTAGAGCACATGAGTTATCCAAGAAGACTTGGAGTTGGTTCACTACTGCTCTTTCCATCACTTTGCCCAGAAAAGATAAATTAGAGACTGGGTGACAACTGGCCACATCATTTTTCTATAGCGATTTTTTTTTTTTAAGTAACAGACCAATTGCTGAGGGAAGGTGCCCTGAGTTAGTGTCTGGTTTATAATAGATGCTGAGAGTTGGGGGTGGTGGTGGTTGGTTGGTATTTTTACATTTGTGTGTTTGTGTGTGTGCCCGTGCCCGTGCCTGGACGTCCTGGTGACCTCTGGCAACTCCCACTGGCGCATGGAGGATGTTCAGAGAAGTGGCTTGATAGCCTGCCTCCTGGCCCTGGTATTCTTTGGAGGTCTCCCATGCAAATACTTGCCAGGGTCAGCCCTGCTTAGCTTCCTGGATCTGATGAGACTGGGCTTGCCTGGGCTATCCAGGTCAGGGCAGTGCTGAGAGTTTGCTGATGTGGTCCTTACATGTGTTTAGCAGCCAGGATGACCAAGGATCTAGGGAACAAGAATGAGCCTCTAAAGATCCCAGGATCTTATCTACAACATCCATTATGGAAACTGGGTCAAAATAATCCATAAATAGCCCAGGTATTGCACCTTTCTTCTGGTATACCTATGTTATAATTGACATCCTTATCAGAGCATATTCTCAATATTTTGTCAGCAAAAAAACTCAGCAAAAGTATTACAGCTAATTGTTTGTTCCTGAAATATTAGAGGCTCATATATTGCATCTTTCTTCTGGTGTACCTATGTTATAATTGACATCCATATCAGAGCATATTCTCAATATTTTGTCAGCAAAAAAACTCAGCAAAAGTATTACAGCTAATTGTTTGTTCCTGAAATATTAGAGGCTCAGATTTAGGCATCAGTAAATGCTGAGCTACCTTGAACATGAACTACCTGATGCTATGGTAGTAGAGAAGTAACCTTTTTTTGCTGCTGTCACAGCTGCTTCATAGGATTTACAGTGAGCTGTGTAGCATGATCTGTCTGATTCAGTACAAATTCTCCTCCAGACATCTCCCAACCAGATCACCCAGTTCCAAGGTAAAATGGGGGCTGGATTTTATCCCAAGGGTGGGAGAGGTCAGTGAGGGGCAACCTTGTCCAGAGCTTCAAGTTGCTTTATGTTCCATGTTTCCAGTGTGGCCTCAGAAGAACATATGCTTGGAATCCTAAAATTGTCCCAGAGTGTTCTGGAATCTGGTAGTATTCATGAGCCTCCATGGGTGGACTATTTTAACAGGGGCCCCTCTGATGCAGGGTGATGGGGCCACATTTACCTTGGCTTTCAGTAAGTAGTGGTTAGATCATGGTTCAGGGTGAATCTCCAGCCCTAAAACCAAACCTTCCCTCAAAGGCCCAGTGAAGGTTGAAGGATTCAGGGAGAATAATAGCCACTCCTCCTCCTTGGCCAGTTGTAGAGTCTTATGCTATTGTGTTATATCTCCTTCCTCCCACGCAATTATTCTGTATGGACCACCAACTTATGGACCACCAACTTGTAATCTGTACTGTTATCAGAGCTATGACACCCTGAAAAACAGAGTTTAAACTAATTTAGCTACATTAAAGTGTTCAGGTTTAACGGATTTATGGATTGGATTGTGTGGTTCTACAACTAAGTCCTGACTTCTCTTCCATTACTCACAAAATTAAAAGATTTGTGTGAGACACTAGTGGATAGCTGATCTATTTAGTAGGGATGGGCACAGACCCAAACCCAAGCCAAAGTCCAGGTTGGACTTTACCTGGTTCAGGGTTTGCGAGTCAAGGTTTGGGAAAGGCGCCTTCTCCCCAACACTCCCCGAGTTTTTCAGCTGATGTGTTCAGCATGACACGCGCATGCCACTTCCGGGTGGCATTGGGCCCCACCTCCAGCATGTCCACGTCATCCAGAAGTGACACAAGTGAATCGCAATTTGCATGCGTCACTTTCAGGTAATGCAGCCATGCCGGGGGCAGGGCCTGACACCACCTGGAAGGGACGTGAGCACATCAGGGGGCGGGGCCACAATGCCACCCAAACTGGTTCAGTTCGGGCAGCTTTTTTGCTTGGTGTCAGCTGAAGCTGCCATGCCTTGGAATATGGGAGGGGGTCCCTGGCCTCTGTGTTCCTCCATCCCCCTGGCACCTTCCTCCACCCCCACGTCTCTGCTGCCTTTGCTATCTGCCTAGTGGTCTTGAAGGCTTGGCTCTCCCTCATCCGCTTTTCCCGCTGGGAATCTAACCGCTGCTTTTTACCTGCGCTTGTAGGTGCTTGCCTATTGGGTTTGTGATATCAGGGGGTCTGCTTTGAAGGGCGTATATCTGTAATCACCATTTTGCATTTGGTTATTCCTGACTCAAGAATTCACGGTACCACCAGTACTGACCTCAATAAACTGGACTTTATCAAGGAACGTTGTTGAGTGTTTGATTGGGAAGCCTGACACTTGGGGGTTCAGTTCAGGCATCGGTTTGGGGTCACCCCCTTCGTGAGCCCTGGACCAAACCAGGCTTTCCCAGTCTGTGTCCATCCTACTATTTGGGATTATCATCTTCATATACTGTACTGCAGTCCTAGAACAGAAAATGTTTATTGTCTACAAGTCTACCTTGTGAAGACTAGGCATACTATTAAAATGTTTAACATAAACAGAAGGCAACTCTCTGATCCACATTTCTCATTAACAGAACCTGATGTACACATCAATGTTGCAGCAGGCCTTGGCTACTTTCTCTTGTTTATGCCAAACTGATACGACTACTGTCCTCCTTCCCTACATCTGTAACCATCTTTTCTGCTGGGCACCATCTCTTCTAGTGACTAGTAATAAATAACCTGAATACTTTGAATTGAAAATAAGCCTGGCCTGCCTGGTTTATTGATAGAGCTGTTCTTTTTCTTTTAAAAGTAACACACAATTCAGTATGATTCAACATATGTGTACACTGTGAGCCAATGCAAATCTAGCAAGTTTTAAAAAATGAGACTAACAACTCATGTTGACCTACTGAGCCACACAAAACAAGGGTAAACCGGAGTCTTGCAGCACCCTAAAAAGTGACAACATTTTATTCCAGCATAAACTTTCAGTTATTTTATTTAGAAAAAAATTATGTCACCTGTCCAGGAACCTGCCCAAGGCAGCTTACAAAATAAAGCAATAAAAATAAAACATTAAAATGTATTAATTAAAAGTCAGCAATAAAAAGCCCCACCCCAGCATAATAACTTAGATCATAAAAACAAACCACAGATCCCTGTGGTCTTTGGGGGATGCTTTAAAAAACACTTTTTAAAAAAGGTTTCAGAATCACAAACTAATTTGCACCCCATTATGATTCTTGTCACTAATCGGACCTGAACTCTAATGAAAACACAGGATTATGCTACAGGTTTATTGTTCACTTCCTTGTACAGCTCATGCTTGGGTGTACAAACATTCATGGGAAAAGAAAGCAGCCTAAACTGAAAGCCTCAATAGGTTAGATGGACCAAGTGCGTAAATCCAAAAAGACTTGTAATGTGATCTTAAATATATGTAGCTAAACTAGGTCTGTTAAGTTCAGGTTGATCCTAAGTAAAATATACTGTATCCTTAGTCCTGTTAATGGCTTCAGAATTACAGCAGTTTAATTTAAATGCAGCAGTTCAAATGACTTGTGGATCACAATCCACATGAGAAAAGCTGTGTTGTGTATCTGCATCAGCTGCTAATGAATGACATTGTAGGCTTGGGATCTTCCTGCTCTTGACAAGCTACATTTGTCTCTTCTATTGCAATTGTTGTTGTTGTTGTTCAGTCGCACAGTCGAGTCCGACTCTTCGCAATACTCTACCCCAGTTACAAAATCCTACTGTGAGAATTTTGAAGCCACACTCCCTTTAGGGAGGTGGAGTGATTGACTTTCTACGGAGTGTTCCTGGAAATATTAACTACTATCTTGTTGGTTGCTTGAACAAGCACTGGAGAAAAATGGGTGATCTGGAAGATGAGAAACACAGCATCAAGAAAGAAGCTTCCTTATGCCAGCTCAGCAGTGATGATAAAAGACTATTGTCTGGCAACACCCTGCATCCTACCAAGAACAGAGATAATGTGCTGGTGATTGTTTTACAGGAAGCCCATTCATGTAAACAAAGCTGTGTAAGTAAGCCTGGTTTATGGTTTCTACTCTTAATCACTTAGCTTCACTACCTCACTAACAACTTAGTTCATTTACTTTACTTCCTTCTTCAATATGGTCAGTA